>NC_085141.1:168714993-169014993 GCF_024139115.2 Armigeres subalbatus | reverse complement strand
TCAGACTGAAAAGCGAAACTGAACGGATTGGACTAGTCATCAACACGTCGAAGACACAGTACATGATAGAAAGAGGCTGAAAGAAACACAATGTAAGCCACCCACCACGAGCTTGTATCGGTGGTGACGAAATCGAGGTGGTTGAAGAATTCGTGTACTTGGGCTCACTGGTGACCGCCGATAACGATACCAGCAGAGAAATTCGGAGACGCATCATGGCAGGAAATCGTACGTACACCCGATTCTGTTTTTAAACGGATTCTTTTTTTACACGGCCGTGTAAAAAAAACTCAAAGGTGCAGCCCAATCGGGTTGTACGCAAAGGTGACGTAGGACTACGTAGCTATACGAAATTGATGGTATTGGCCATAATAATTTGTGTTTCTTTATTAACATTGAGCAAATTGCTCGGAGGTCAACTGAATCAAGAAGGCGAATAGTTGATCCCAGTTGGATGGACTTTGCTTCTTTTAACCATGGAATTAACATTGTGACCGTTCATTTTCGGGTCACAATGAAATATTTGGTGGGAAGGCCAGTTAGTGGTTTAGCCCGGAAAAAAAATTGTTATAAATGTTTTGTGTTGCATAAATGTCTGAATATTAAATAAATGTCTGTCTCCACTTTTTCTAGTGTTTGAGTGATATTTATTTTGTGTTCAGTAGCTTTTGGTTGATGTCTCCAGATTTATTATTTATTTTGTTTGTTTCGTTCACTCCAACTTTAGTTTATTTATTTATTTATTTATTTATTTATTTATTTATTTATTTATTTATTTATTTATTTATTTATTTATTTATTTATTTATTTCTTATTTATTTATTAAAAAGTTTATTTATTTATATATTTATTTTGTTTGCACTTAGATATTTATTTACTTATTTATTCAGGCTTAGTTTTTTATTAATTTTCATTTTGATATTTATTTAAGAGCAGAACGATCGCGTGGTCGGACGAAATATTGTGTTCTGCATTGCGCGGCCGGTAATATAAAAATAATCAGTTCAGTGCGTGATCTCTCTTGTTTCGGACAGCAGAACGATCGCGTGGTCGGACGAAATATTGTGTTCTGCATTGCGCGGCCGGTAATAAAAATAATCAGTTCAGCGCGTGATCTCTCATGTTTCGGACAGCAGAACGATCGCGTGGTCGGACGAAATATTGTGTTCTGCATTGCGCGGCCGGTAATAAAAATAATCAGTTCAGTGCGTGATCTCTCTTGTTTCGGACAGCAGAACTATCGCGTGGTCGGACGAAATATTGTGTCTGCATTGCGCGGCCGGTAATAAAATTAATCAGTTCAGTGCGTGGTCTCTCTTGTTTCGAAGCGGGCTTGGTAATCATATGGCTACTGCTTCTGCCTCATACGCAGGAGGTCGTGAATTCAATCCCAGGTCCGTTCCATTCTCCTACTTTGTATCTTTCTCTTTATTTCTCATGTTCTAGCAATCGCTAGAACTGGAAATGGACTTCCATACCGTTTCCATTACTATTCCTATACCTTCAATTTGAGTATTCTAACAGTAATCTGCTAGAATTGGAAATGAACTTATAGAGCTCGTTTCCTACATCCAATTAGAAATTCCATCAGTTACCTTCTCCTATCTATCACATTGGCAGCTCGTTAACCAAGACGGACCTCTGCCTCTGCAACCTAACCCAGAAATTCCAACAAATTCCGCATGAACTCGTGGCAAGTGCAGAGGTATATTCGGCTTGCAGTGGGCGAGTGATTGCATCATCATTTCCTCCCCTTTCCCTACATTGACTTGCATTCTGACGTGGCAGGCGCCAGTATGACCTAACAAATAAGATCACCAGTACTTGTACATTGAAGATGTGTGTTAGTCCCAAGCAAACATCTGTTGGTTCCCTGTGCAAGAACAGCTGATCTGGTCATAATGGAGTAGCAACTACGAGCAGTCAATCAAGCTCAAGCTCAAGCTCAAGCTCAATTTTCATTTTGATATTTATTTAAATTGAGTGTTAGGGGCTTTTTAATTGTTAAGGCTTAGCATGCAGCCAGTGTCGGAGTGAATATTTAAAGTAGTATGGGACATCAGCCAGCTCAATAGGTGAGCGTAGATATAAGATTTGTGCCTGTGTTATCGTCGTTCGTCCATCATCAGATCATCGTATGCGTCGTAGTCTTCTATTGCTGTGGTTCGTCATTGTCATTGCTCAATTTTGTCGAGTCATATGCCGTGGGAAAAAACTATAAATACCATTCCCCGAATAGGGTGAGGTCTCCTTTTTTGAATATAGTCCGGAGGAGTGAAGAACGGTGTGCCAGCATGCCAACGGTTCCTGCATCGGCCGCAACGGTGAGCTCAATCCAAAAATAAAGGCCAAATAATAGCCCAAATTAGTGCACTTTAAAAAAAATTGTTTAATTAAATTTATATGGCCTGCTAAATCCTTGCTTTGTTGTGTTAATTTTATTGTTTTAAAGAAAATCTTGTATTCCGCCATTTTGTTGCTGTATGTCCGCCTTGCCACCAAATATAAAGGTAAGAAATATCCGGGAGAAATGAATTGGAAAACGACCCTGAAGTGAAACCGTGTTGAGGATACCATTACAGGGGTTCTCAACCGGTTCCCACAAAGTTTCACTAAGTATCAATTGGCGCCCAACGTGGGGCTCGAACCCACGACCCTGAGATTAAGAGTCTCATGCTCTACCGACTAAGCTAGCCAGGCTGACTCTTGATTATTGGAAATCGGGAATGTTGTGTTCATAGAAGCATGGTTAAAAGTATTGGCAGAGCTAGTTGCTAGCGACGCTGTCCTATGATTTTGACCGCAATGACTTACTGATGGAAAAGGAATTTTAGGGGTGTGAATGAGGCCAGGAGAATGAACTTAGATGGTGGATGGGATTTTGGTTATTTCCTGTGGAATGTTCTAAAGGCATATCATCCTCAAGCGAAGTTTGAGTTCTCACATCCCTTCCGTTCCTGCGCTGTAGCTCAAATTCAAGATCTGCAATTCTGGCCTGCAGGGACTGAATCCAGTCTAGATCGTCTTGACTTAAAACCAGAGTGTAAAATAATCGAATTTTTTTAGTGAAGTCCATTTTTCTTCATTTGTCAGTTCACTTCCGACACATTCATAGTCGGCTCTGGACAGTCAATATTCAGTTGAATATTAGTCATTGGATATTTATGCACATTTTTCAAATTGATAAATTATCTGAAATCTGAACACATTTCAAATTAGTAAAGTGATTTATCACACAGGACTGAATCCGATTTTCATCCGCGAGGCACTTTCAGCGGTAAACATCAACATAAACAATGCTAATTATGTTTTTCTGCACATAGTAAACACATTCAGTGACAGCCGAATGAATGAGTTCGTGGAGTAGTCGTCTGACTATGTCATTCTATGTTTTGAATATTCATGCGATATTTGTCAAAATTCTGACCGAAGTTGCTTCATGAAGATGAATATTTTAAGCTCTGCTTAAAACAGTCATACGACGAGTCGATGTGTTCTGTGTTTCGTCTGGATCTTTTTCACCCACCTGCGTTGTATCAAAACATTCCTCATTCCCTTCTAAATTCTCAGTTACTATCGTTGACTTATTGTGAAGTGATTTAGTGCACTCTGGCTGAAGAATACTCACCAACTCTACCAGCACATTTTGTAGATTGCTGTGGAGATTTGGTGAGTCTTTAGCTGAGCTCAAAATCACTGCTATACGAGCTCCCACGTGCAGTAAACAAGCAAGATACAACTCCATCATTTTCACTGCCAATCATTCCCCATTTTGTTTTCAGTTCGGTGAATTTCTTCATGCATGTCTTGATTTCCTGTTTCACCTCACCTTTTATAACACCTATTTCTTGAGACTAGCTTGGTCAAAAGTAGGACAAGCAAAAGCCATTTTTGCTTTCTTTATTAAATATGAGAAAAATAAATTTTGCAATAAATGATAAGTGTAAATAAATAAATCTGTAATAAATAAATAAATAAGTTGTAAATAAACGTATCTAATAAATAAATAAATCTATAAACAACAAAAATAAATATTAAGAAATATTTTCACACTTTAATAAATAATGAAATAAAAAGCATCTGAATAAATATATCACAGGAAACATATAAGAACATAAATAAAGTAGACTCACACTTTTGTTTCCTTTTGCTAAATACGAAAATAATATAATTTATCACACTATTTACATTGAAAATAGAAAAAATGAGCATGTATTGCTAGTTGACAACTTGTAACACATTGAAATTGACGAAGTTCCCGATAAAGTACTCAACAATAAAGTGGCTTGAATTTTTAATTTGCAACTCAACTCAACACTTGAAACATGCAGCATTTACGTATTTGGTTATCATCACTCGCAACAATCCACAATTTTTCAATCAAAGTTTTATCCACTTATTCCACCTGACGACCACGCGATTATTGAGATTAATTAAATTAATTGAAATTCTCCGGGAGACCGATTAAAAAAGGGTTTTATTTCAGTCCTTGAAAGAAAACACTTTTTTTAATTTAAATTTAAACGTTGAGCGCCAATTGATACTTAGTGAAACTTTGTGGGAACCGGTTGAGAACCCCTGTAATGGTATCACCATAGGAACAGTGGTCCTCAACACGGTTTCACTTCAGGGTCGTTTTCCAATTCAATTCTCCCGGATATTTCTTACCTTTATATTTGGTGGCAAGGCGGACATACAGCAACAAAATGGCGGAATTCAAGATTTTCTTTAAAACAATAAAATTAACACAACAAAGTTAGGATTTAGCAGGACATATAAATTTAATTAAACTAATTTTTTTTAAGTGCACTAATTTGGGCTATTATTTGGCCTTTATTTTTGGATTGAGCTCACCGTTGCGGCCGATGCAGGAACAGTTGGCATGCTTGATGGTCGTCTCAGTCGTCACAGGAACGTCTCCTCTTTTCTCTTCTTCTTCTTCTTCTTCTTCTGTATCTCAATTCCTTTTCTTTGCTTCAATCACATTCCCATAATTGACGAGGGAATCACTACACTGACGGTTTGGCTTTTATAAAGCGTCAGCCACAGTTCCGAGTCCGGGGAGTGGTACAGATTTCGCGCGCACTATCAGTGGTCAGTCTCAAGCGAGCTAGCACCTTTAGAGACGAACAATCACAGATTTGTCGTAATACCACTAGTATTGTTCGCTCAACCACTTTTCATTGTCACTCAATCGTAAATAGCGAATTTGATAGCGCGTCGGAGGGAGATGATGTAGTGAATTTTAATGGATGGAATCACTAACAGCAACCAAGCTACCGCCCCATACCCAATGCCACCGAAACAGTCCATTTTCACAATTAACTCTTTCTTTTCGTAAAATGTTGGTCCTGAGAAGAACCACTTTTCTTTTCCCAATGTTCCTTTCCAACTAACTGACACCACAACTAACTGGCGGTGCGGGATCGCCACATTTCTATTTTTATGGTCAAACTTTTTTTCTAATGAAATTCTGGTTCGTTGAGGTTGAATGTTCTGCAGCAACACATCGAGCACCACCACCAATGCGATGGATTTTCTTTGAAAATGTTATTAGCGCCTCCATGATGCTGTGTCCGATGTGATCCGCTACGATCGCTTTGATGCGTCTGCTATGCGTAAAATCTTGTTTAAACTGAGGATTAGATCCAAACCCGCAAGTGATTGATTTTTGATGTCTGTGCTAGTGATGCATGTACGTGAATGGTTAGTTTACCTATTTCTAAACTTTTTATCAATTATTGATAATAAATAGTTAAAAATCAGTATTTTCAAATAAAAACAAAGAAGCGCTGACTCATTCTTGATCGAATGGTCCAAAGAAATTGTTAATCCATCGAGAAAAGGCTTAGATATTAAAGTTTAAAGTCTATCATATTTTCGTGACGGTCCCCGATTTTCGCAATCGTAAAGTGTACCCCAATATAGAAAACACAGATGTAGTCCTACGTCAAAATCCCATACAAATTGTTTGCAAAGATACTCCATTTTGCATGATTCGTCTAAAAAACTTAAAACTTTTTTTACACGGATTTTCAAATTTTGAACTGAAAACTTGTTTACACGGAATGCATCTCCCGTGTAAAAAAAGAATCGGGTTTACTTTGGACTCCGCAAAACGCTCTGATTGAATAGAGTTCGCCGCCGTACCAAACTGACTATCTACACCCAACTGATGTGTTCTTCAATAAAAGTTACAACGGAATGTGATTGGAATGAGTTCAGATCATTGCCTGTATCTGAGTCTGTTATGTGTGTATGTATGTATGTATGTATGTATGTATGTATGTATGTATGTTTTTTTTTTTCTTCCTAAATAATGGAGGGGGAATCTGCTCAACAGACATCCTGGGTTGACCAGGAAGTGCGGGGTTAGGGATCACCGAGGGAGGCAGGACTACATCCCCGACCCGCTAAACCGTTTCCATTGCCGCCAAGCCCATAGTCTCTTCGGTACAACCAGAAAGTAATGCTTCAAAGGGGGCCAGTGCACAACGCACCCTCGAGGTTAGCTGCGTGTGCCGCGTGTTAGCCGCAGTGCCGTGACGAGCTCTTCGACTTCGGTGATCTCGTCCAGGTCTTTAACCCTTAGATTCACCTCCGTCGTGAGTGCCCTCACCTTGACCGTCTCGCCTGAGACTTCCTCCGCCAACGTCTTATAGGCGGCGCCCTTTTGCGAGACGCCCCGCTTCAGCTCGAGGATCATCTCGCCCATCCGGGTACGTCTTATTCGACGTACGTCGGTGCCGAGTTCACCGAGCTTGACGTCACTCCTCATCGCCTTCAAAACATCCGAGTACTTAGCCTCGTCCGCCGTGATGACTAGGGCATCGCCCCTGGAGCGATTGGCGCCTACCCTAGACTTCTTGCTACCCTCATTCGCCTGGGCCTTCTTTTCGGCCCTTGACGTCTTCGGTTTCCTCTTGTTCTTGACCAGGGTCCAGGAGGCGTCATTCCCCTCTATTTCCCTGGTCTGGTGCGGCTGAGAACTTTCAGCCTGCCGTAACCCCTTACCACCGTCTTGCCTGAGTGGACGGACCTTTCCAGGTCCTTCCTCCCCCGGTTTTGGAGGTACCTGACCGGGGTTCAGCTTTTCCAGCCCCACTACCCTTGTTCGGGGTAGTAACCCTCCGCGTTTTGGAGCGGCCCCCAGGGAGCTCATCCCCTGGAGACTGTCTCCCCCGTTTTTATGTCTGCTCCGTTGGAGCAGTCACCCCCGACGTACCCGCAAATACTTGAGCCTCAGTCTGGGTAGACTTTGGCACCACCGTCTTAGCTGGCACGCCTTCGGTCGATTCGACCTTGCCCGAGTCCGCGAATCCTTGGGCCTCAGTCTGGGTAGACCTCGACTCCACCGATTTCACGGGTTTACACTTGGCCGTCCTGACCGCCCTCTCCAGCTTGGCGTCCAGCATCGACTTTCGAAGTTTCTGCAAGCTCCTCTTGAGGTCCTTGCTGATATTATGCTTCGATGACGCAAAGTCGATGATGGCGTCCAGCTGTTCCGTCGCCACCTCGAAGGCCGAAAGCCCATCGCGTTTGCGGTTCATCGCCTCCACAAGCCATGGGCCGTCAATAACCCCTACCGGCGTTTTTCTAGCCGAGAGGAAGGTTGAGTGACCCACGCTGGCGCTGCGCACTGAGCTGCCGACTATTGCCTCTGGCCTCCTAGGCGGAGACCTGAACAACCCACCTCTTGCGAAGGGGTTGTCGCCTACACTACTACCACTAATTGAAGAATTGACTTGGTTTTCCATTTTGGTCCCACGAGTTGCTCGGGAAAAGAGGTCCACCACGCCAGAGCCCAGCATGACGCGGTAAGGGACAATTACTGTGGAGGGTACCCAGGTACCCCACAGGCTCCGTTAAAGGCCTAGCTCATTATTTCACCCCCTGGCCATGCATCCCCTCGGCACGGGTCGCTTGACGCCTTGGGATTAGGGGTTAGGGACGATGGTCCCGGTCTAACTCGCAGTGGCCATGGGGAGGGGTCGTCAAGCCCTTGGACAAAGTCCCTGCTGCCCCTATGTATGTATGTATGTATGTATGTGTGTATGTATGTATGTATGTATGTATGTATGTATGTATGTATGTATGTATGTGTGTATGTACACATTTTTGTAGACACACTTTTTGACACTTGGCATTGGCCGAATCACTCGCAACAGGTTCCATTCGACGGGGAATCCATCCAATTCAATCCAAGGACAAAGACAAAAGGTCGAAGGACAAAAGGTCAAATGGACAAAAGGTCGAGGGGACAATAGGTCGACGATATACAAAAGGTCGAATGGACAAAATGTCGAAAGGACAAAATGTCGAAGGACAAAAGGTCGAAGGACAAAAGGTCAAATGGTCAAATGGACAGGTCGACGGCAAAAGGTCGAATGGACAAAATGTCGAAAGGACAAAATGTGGAAGGGACAAAAGGTCGGAATTACAAAATTGATTAAAATTGAAAAACCATAGTATTGAAAACAATACAAAGCAAAACTATGATTTAGGTACCGTTATCGGAGGAGATAATTGGTCAAATAGGAGTCTGATTGGGCCATGTTTTCAACAACTTAGAATGTCCTCATAATGGAATTAATGTATCTTGGAACAAGGAAATTGTAATATAAGATTATGATTTATTTAGCTGACTTACAGATGTTCGTGAGAACAATGGCCTAATCTAGACTTGAAACCACAACCTCATATTTCTTCACAAAATTCAACCAGCAATATGCAATATGCCTATGCACAATCATGATTATAAACCGTTCGGGACGCGCGCGGTCCTGGAACGCTCATGCAGGCTCGTTCATACTGTGTACCATGAGAGATGTTTTTTCATTAATGAGCATGAGCATGATTGATCGCCCACGGTTGCTACTTCGTTATTGCCAGGCCAGCTGTAATTATACAGAGAACCAACAGATGATGTTTGGGGCTAACATCATCTTCAATGTGTAAGAACTGGTGACCCAAATTCAAGCAATACCAGCGCCGGTCGTGTCCGAATGCAGGTCAATTAGAGAATATGTAGGAAACTGTTGACGTGATACTCGATTTGATGGAAGCCGACGAGTCATCTGCACTTTCACGGGAAATCACTAGGATGTTGAATATTGTGGCAGGGTTCGTTTTGGTAAACGGTATGCCGAGTGTAGCATGTAGTTTGATCGAGAGTCAAACAAAAACACAATCGGACGTGCACCAATTGATTCACTTACGACCGCACAATGCAGAACAACATATTTTGAAGATCGCGCGATCGTTCTGCATGCTAAAAGAAAAAACTAAAGTTTTACTCGCTAATTGACTCATCCGCACAACGCAGAACATAATGTTTCGATGACGTTCTGCATGCTAGAGGAAACACGATCGGACGCGCACTACACAGAAAAAGTAAAGTACAAAAAAACAATGGGTACAAAGTTTCATTTTTTAACTCTCACTTCTCTTATAAATAATATTGAGGAAAGGAAATATGATCAAATGCGAATTCTTGCATGTACTATTCAAATAAAACTTTAAACTGTTGCTTTCTCTCGTATGTAATTTTCTAATATGAATCCAATATTTTTCATTTTGAATGGACACTTTTTTGACACATATAACCAACACTTACACGAACTTCATTTATATTAGACTCATTACTAATTCATCTTTTATTTTGATCACTTCAAATTCATCCACAGAAATGCTTTAAACTTCAAAGTTTTTGTTGAAAAAAAAATGTCTGTGCATTTTGTGTTCTTATTAATTTCAATTGCATTTTTGTATGTGTTATAAAGATTAGTGTAATCAATCTTTTATGAGATAGTCTCATAACAACGCGAAAAAAGAAAATAACGAAACAAAGAGGTATTTATTTTATTTTTACAATTAATTTACCTGCAGATCTACCAATAAATAAACATCAAAAATTATTTGGACAGAAAATTTATTATGGGCTTTATTGTATATATTAGCATAGCATAGCATAGCATAGCATAGCATAGCATAGCATAGCATAGCATAGTTACGGTGTACTTCGTAGATTGGACACTAGTGATACTCATGTTTTTCTTTTGAAATCCTTATTCAGATTGCTATCAGAAATCAAGGTGGGTGTGGTCCTTGATTCCAATCTAGGATAAAAATCACAAAAGCATGAGGATTACTACTCCTGGCCACGCCCATCTTCACCGTAACGTGGGAGGGTAAGGAAGTGTTGATGTAGTACTTACTTAACGAGAGGCCCCCGACTCAGCGACACCCTCATAAGTACCACGGAGTTGGATATTGGGGAAGGTATTCGTTGGGTCAGGATTTGCCTGTAGCTGAAAATGTGACCGTGGTAGATCTTACACCGTAACACACCACGCAAAGGTGTCTACCCAGCGTTACGGGGATATTATGGGCTTTATTGTATATATTCACCTAAAACTCTCCATCGAACATTGCCAACTGAACATGTGTAACGTGTTGAAAGAAGGGTATAGCGCGAGATATTGTTCTGCTTCTCATTGGCATTACATCCACCACTGGGACACTGCCACCTCGCAATTCAGTATTCATTGAGCACTTCCACAGTTATCAACTGCGAGGTCTCTAAGCCAGACTACCATTTCTACATTCGTATATCATAAGAAAATTCCCAAATCTTTGGGCTGGGCTCAAATCCTGATCTGTTCGAGAAAAATTTCGGTATTTACTGGGTATATGGATATACATGGCAACTTAATTTTCGGATTGGCTTTCAGTCACGGGTAATAGCGTTGACAATTTTACTTCATCGCCGACGTTTCGATCCGGGATGGGATCTTCTTCAGGGCCTGTGGTTTATTATGACATAAATTAAATTAACAAACTCAATCTACAATCTTTCTCACAAACTTACTCGATGGCAGTCAATTTGTTAATTACCGCTACTACTACAGAGATTTATCCTGTTCGGTTTCATGTATAATGTTTTTGGCCTCACTGTAGGAATAATAACTATTGCAATAAAATGTTTAGTCTGACTAAAACTGCCTTACTTGACAAAAATATAGATCACTTTTCAAATTTGTCACACACTGTAGTGGGTGTTTTGCAGCCGAGGATGTGCGATTACTGTGGGTTATGTGTATTGGGTGGTGGATGGGTGGCTGGATATGATTGTGTTGATTGAGTGGGGTAATCATTGTCGGCAGGTTGTGTACTACAAAAACGGGTTGACGACGAAATCCTCTCTTCTCTCATGTGTTGGATTGTAGCGAGAAGATTGGCGTACGCACAGCTGAGATTATCGGTGTCTGTCCGACGATTGACGGTGTTGGGTGTAGTAGCGATGTGGCACATCTCCAACACTTGCAAAGCTTGCTGTTTATAGGTGATGTCCACGATGGACGGGTTGTTGATATTGAAGCGGTGTTGGTGGGTGATACAGTGATCTATTAGAGCGGTTTTCTCCTTGAGTTCTTGTATTTGGGGATCGGTGTATGTGTTTCCAGTTTGAAGCATCTTCTCTAGCTTGTTAACATCGGTTTGGTGTCCATTCATACGAGTGCGGAGCTTATTTGTAGTCATTCCTATATATTTGTAGTGGCAGTCTTGACAGTCAATCCTGTATACGACGTTGCTCTTGTTCAGGTCTGATACAGGGTCTTTTGCCGTTTTATAGAGTTGTCCTACTGTGTTCTTGTTACTGTAAGAGATGCCCATAGCTGTGTTGTTGTTTCGTAATATTTTCTTGATCGCGGGTGTCAGCTCATTGATGTAGGGGATGGACCTGTATGTATCGGGTTTTTGGATCGGGTTTTGGTGGGGTGATTGGTGTAGCATTCTATTGATCAGAGCGCTGGGGTAATCATTCTTGCGAAGGTAATTACGGATGAGTTCATCTTGCTGTTCTTTGGACTTAACTGTGCTCAAAGAGCGAACTCGGTCAATGAAATTGTTAAGTACTGATAGTTTCTGTTCAAAAGAGTGGAAGGAAAAATAATTTAGGATCCTCCCCGATGATATTGGTTTGGCATACCAATCTGTTTTTACATTTCCGCCTTCTTGTCTGATGACTAACAAGTCTAAGAAGGGTAGCTTCCTCTCCTCTTCGACTTCGCAAGTAAACTTTATGGTGTCGTTTTGTGCGTTGAAAACTGACAGAACTTGATTAATTTGATCTTTGTGCAGAACAAGAAAAAGATCATCCACATATTTCCTTATGAATTGGGGAGGAATACCTGCTTGCATAATTGCCTTGGTAATCAAGTTCTCCATGACAATATCTGCTAGAATAGGAGAAAGTGGGCTGCCCATTGCCGTACCCGATATTTGGTGGTAGAATTTCCCACGGAAGCAGAAAAAGCTGGCATTTATACAGAATTCCACAATTTCGATGAAAAGATCGAGATTGATTTCTGTGTTTTTGGCAATATCATCCCACATCATGATGATGTCATGTGTTACCACTTCTTTGGTGACGTTGGTAAACAGAGAGACCGCATCAAACGATACCAGTATGTGATCTTCCGGTATGCGTAGATTGTTTGCGTACACACAAAAACTTTTTGAATCAATAGCGTTGTGTTGGCTAGTGAACGAACGTTGTAGAATATTCGCTATGTACTTACACAACCGAATAGTTGGAGCAGTAGTGTTTGGAACTACTGGGCGGAGAGGGAGATTTGGCTTGTGTGCTTTGGGTTGTCCGTAACAATATACATGGCAACCGTACGAAACACGAATGCACAAATGGCAACGTGAATAAGAGATATCACAACACAAATGATAACTAATTTACTAAACTACAAAACGTCCATATCACAGTGGTGGAATGCGATGAAAACATAGATAGGGGTAATGACGGCTTTGGCAGGTTTTGTTCTATTATTGTCAGGGGGGTATTTTATGACTGATTATGCTCAAATTTGGCCCAAACATTCTTGGCATATCAAAGAATATTGTGGCCAAATTTCTTAAAATTCGGTCGACAAAAACCCCCTGCCAATAATAGAACAAAACCTGCCAAAGCCGTCTGTTCCCCTAATTGAAATGTGGATTAAATACCTGAAGCGAAAAGCGTCAAATTTTGTTTCGTGCCACACTATTACTCAATACAATACATTTTTACTCTATATGAAAAATGGCCAATGGGTATCGGATTTAGAAAATGGAATGTAGGAGCTACGTTGGAAGGATGACGAGTAATTTGGTGAGACCTATCTATCTCACCAAATTACTCGTCTTCCTTCCAACGTAGCTCCTACATTCCATTTTCTAAATCCGATATCCATTGGCCATTTCACAAAGAACCACCTCCAATAGTAGAAACTGAAGTCATATGCATCATCACTTCGGTTTTCGTCACTTTTGATAGATCTTTGGTTATGCGTGTAGAACTCAAGGCCTTACATGGCGTTACTCCAGGGTTTTCTTGAATGACTATGAAAATGTTCCATGGACGCATTCTATTCTATGTATCACGCACAGGTAGGAAGGTAGGAAATGTACAGACCGGTGATCGGACCGGAGAGTCTGCATACCGTTCGAATGACAACGGCCAATAATGCTTTGGTAGTCCGAAAAGCCGGGTTTGAGGGCCCAGGGGTTTGAGGGCCCTCCTTAACCGTACGGTAAGACGCGCGGCTACAAAGCAAGACCATGCTGAGGGTGGCTGGGTTCGATTCCCGGTGCCGGTCTAGCCAATTTTCGGATTGGAAATTGTCTCGACTTCCTTGGGCATAAAAGTATAATCGTGCTAGCCTCATGATATACGAATGCAAAAATGGTAACCTGGCTTAGAAACCTCGCAGTTAATGGAAGTGCTTAATGAACACTAAGCTGCGAGGCGGCTCTGTCCCAGTTTGGGGATGTAATGCCAATAAGAAGAAGAAGAAGTCCGAAGCACTTTCTTCCCCCGCAAAAATATTCACAAGGTCACATGGAGATCACTTAACCAAGAAACGGACATTTTTCCGACATCACGAACGTCCACCGCAGTGCGAATATTGAATCCGATCACTACCTCGTTGCAGTATGCCATATGGTACTCCCAACGAAAGAGCAGCTAGGCGCAGTTTCTCTCAAAGATGGTTGGAGAGATATTCAATCCGCCATTTGTAGCACCACAGTAACTGCACTGGTATGACGACGAATGTGAGCAGTTAGTGGAGGAGAAGAATGCAGCATGGGCGAGTGCGAACAAGGCACGATACAAATGGCGCGAAATAGACAAAACTCGGCCTTAGCCTAAGAAATAATAATGAAAATGGTTCGAATATTTGGAACTTTTTTTTCAAGTTTCTTGTTTTTTATGGCTACATATAATTTATTATCTTATCTTCTTTCTTATAGTGTTGAATTCCACGCCGTTTCTCCTACATTTCAAGTACTTTCTTCAAATTTGTCATCAATAGACACTCTAAATCCATTGCATATGGCCATTATACTAATTCACTAAGTATTCTACATGGTAAATTGCAATCGAAGAAGAATTAGAGTCATTTGAAATACACAGTGAGGTGCTCCACAAACGCCGTCGACCTCTCGTTTTATGTACTGCCCGGGTATGTGAAGTAAATCCGATGCTAGCAGATGAAGTAAATCCCCAACAACCAACCTTCACAACATATCCCAACAAACGCAAGTGTTTATTAACCAAATTTTGGCAAACTGCTGGGAACAAACGACCCTAGAAATGGCCCCAACGGTTCAAAGTTGATTCTTTTACGATTCAACGAATTCACCCTCGTTCAGTTTGTCTTTTGGAAAGTTCCACTGCATTGTATGTAGCCGGCAATTTTTGGTGTCCCTTTTTTCTGGTGTAATCCAATTTTCGTAGGCTGTCAACTGGCTACTGCTGGTCGCGTTTTGGCCAGCTAAAGTGTCGCAAAGTTTTTTTTTATATGAAAAGGAAAGCTAACATCTACGCTTCGTTGTACTCTGCAGCAGGTCTGGGTGCAGAAGAACGGAACAATCATTTAATTTGATGAAAAAGTTGAT
This sequence comes from Armigeres subalbatus, assembly GCF_024139115.2. NCBI lineage: Eukaryota > Metazoa > Arthropoda > Insecta > Diptera > Culicidae > Armigeres > Armigeres subalbatus. The sequence goes on along the minus strand of NC_085141.1, from coordinate 169,000,038 downwards.
TACTCCCAAACTTGTTCAATTGAAAAATATAAAAGCAAACGAACGCCCAAAATAATCAGGAGCAGGCGTGGCGGTGGGAGAGTGAAAGGAAGTAAGCTTTGCCGTTGTTTTGTCGCGTGAGAATATTTAAGTTGTTACTGCGAAAGAGTTCCATCCGTCTCTACCAACGGACCGTTCTTCTGGACAGCAGATTTAAATCAAAATACGACATGCCATGCCGGAAAGAACGGAAATGAAGATGACTGAAAAATAAAACTTATATAATGGGACGTGGAAACGATGTCTCCGTTGTTCGAGACAATATTCCCTGGTCTGCCGGTATTGTCCCAGTTGGTGTTTGCATCATTCTGTAGCTGAAGCCCGGAACCTGAGTGTATCAGTCCAGGGGTTCTCCTAGCAGGGCGGTTTTGGCGTGTTCGGATTGATGCTTCTTTTTCTTCAATGCTTTTACAATCCTACTGGAACAGGGTATGCTTTTCAAATTAGTGTTCTATTAGCATGTCGCAGTTGAAAGCTTTTTTTGCCCGCCGTTGTACAATAGTCAATTATCATGAAATGAAGAACACTTGCGGAAATGACATTTTTCAGCATGTTAGATAGGACGAACACAATCTTCGAATGGCTGCCGGTCTTCAAAATCTATTTAAATAAATGTACTATAATTTTTTTATTTGTTTATATTCCTATGCTTTTTTACAACTCGTTGCATTTCCATTACTTTTTGTTGTGAAGTGTTTCGACGACTGAGACAGGAGAACCCCAGTATGCAACTGACACGGGGTAACGGTTACGAAAATGGGTCGGGAAGGGACGGTGTTCGGGCTCAGTGCCTTCCGGGTGTGACAGAATATTCGAAGAAAGGTGTTTTCCTATGCAAATACAGACACAGGCAGCGTTGAGCTCAACAGCAGAACGTCGAGAAGCAAATGATATGGCAAATAGCAGACGCTGGCCGAGAATAACATTCAAAATAAAAGAGCGAAAGCTGATTGCTGATAAAGCGAACCACGCTGCGCACTGACTGGTGGGTGGAAAACGGAAAAGTTCGCCGGTGAAACTTGTTCCGTTTTGCTCAATTCTGAACCAGCACTGCAGAAATATACTCATTCGTTCTTTGCAAAGTGGAAATTGCTGCTGGAAAATAGAAACGTTGCACATTAATGAGTACTTGTCGCTTATTGTTCTACCGAAGATGAGAAGAACGTTGACATGAATCAGATTGCACTCGAATGCAAAATACTCTGAACAGTCGTCTAAAACTCTCTTACACGTTCTTCAGATAAAGCTGATCATTTAAAAAGCTATTCACACCTACTCAAACAACTGCTATTTGAAGATTAGTGGAAAGAACGTGCTCACTTCCCATTCGTTGGTTGTATGTAATCAAGGTTAAGCTTTTTAAAAATCGATTCATTGGCATGATCTGGCTGGCAAATGTGGGAGGAAAAACTCTTTTTACTATACCACCGCATTGAAGACCTTTAACAGTCTGCAACCCTAACATCATAACATTTTTGGTCCGAATGAACCGGATTGTCGGGAATCGCGAAAATTAAGTAAATTTAAGAACAATTTGTCGTCTGCCGTGTAGTCGCTGATTATTCTCTACGAGGGAGAACAATAGGACACGGGCGTCCTCATCGTTAAATGTGTTGCTGCTGTCGATTATCAGTTCGAAATCAAGTTGGACACGACGGAAATTTGCAGATTGCTGATATAGCTACGGACATCGGAAGCAGATAATCCAGGACGGATTTGCCAAAACAGGATAAGTACTGAGGGCAGATTTGTTTGTGTCGCGGTCTTCTGCTGCATGTGAGATCGATGCCAATGTTTGTGAATTGAGCCAAAGCGGATTAAATTTAGTGTGAGAACTCAAATAAAGATAATTGAAACTGCTTGTATTATAATTTAGTATAGTCCAAGTCATTTTTTGCTGATTTGAGCCTTAACCGTTTCGCCATCTCTGTTGGCTTTGTCCGCTTTGTAGGTTGGTTTGCTTTGTCCTGCTCCCATTCATTCATCTCTATTGTCCAGTCAAACAGCGTGGTCGATTAGAGTTTCGCGTTCGAGTGAAGTGTAAAGTTTAAAGTGCATTGTGATCGTGAAAGTGATTAATTATGCCAGCAGCAGACGATCTTTGATTTCTGTCTAAGCAGGAGTGTGCTTTGCGGATTTCTATAGACAAGTTTGTTCAAACCAAGCACGAACGGGCAGATAGACGTGCGCTGGATCTAGGAATTGCCAAGTCAGACTAAATCTGGGAAAAGTTTAGCAATGTGCGAATGCGGACCGAGCTGATAACCGATGATGTTTCCGATGGAGAGGCGGACCCTGAGGAAACTGAACAAGTCAAGCTACAGGGACACATCAAGGTGAAGAAGCAACAATGCTAAGATTTTGAAGGATTTCGAGAACGACGTTTACCATTTGAAGGAGATCATGTTCGGTTTGCTCCAAGCAGGGTCGAGTAACTCATTGCAGATTCAGCATGTGCATGTGACATTGTGACATGCAGGGGTTCCCCAATCGAAAGTCAAACTCCCAGAGCTGAAGTTGCCAATCTTCAATGGAAGGATGTCGGATTGGGTCACATTTCGAGATACGTGCAAGAATCTGATTATGTATCTGTGTACCGTTCTCAAAGTTCTATGCAAAATTATCCTAGCCTGGATTCAGGAGAAGATCGATGCGACTCTCCGGTGGCATCAGGCCGGATTCCGTGCCGGACCATAATGTCACGCTCCGCATCATTCTGCAGCAGGTCAACGAATTTCAAGAGTCCCTTTACTTGGTATTCATTGACAACGAAAAAGCTTTCGACCGTCTCAATCACGAGAATATGTTGGGCGCCCTGAGACGCAAGGGAGTTCCTGAGAAAATCATCGGCCTCATCGAAGCACAGTACGAGGTCTTTTCGTGTAGAGTGCTGCACAATGGGATCCTGTCCGACCCTATCCGGGTCGTAGCTGGTGTGAGGTAAGGATGTATTCTATCACCGTTACTGTTCCTCATCGTAATCGACCAGATTCTGGTAGATGGGATTGACCGTGAACCACACCGCGGGCTGTTATGGCAGCCTATAACCATGGAGCACCTAAACGACTTCGAATTGGCTGATGACGTTGCACTCCTCGCGAAACGGCGTTCTGATATGCGGAGTAAGCTCAACGACCTTGTCGAATTGGCGTTCGGCGTTCTGATATGCAGAGTAAGCTCAACGACCTTGTCGAGCGCTCCTTTTCGGCAGGTTTAGTCATCAACGTCAACAAAACCAAATCGTTGGATGTAAACACGGTGACTCCTTCCAGTTTCACAGTAGCCGGGCAACCAGTGGAGAATGTTGAAAGCTTCCAATATCTTGGTGGCCAACGGCGGTACCAAGATCGACATAGGCGCACGGAACAAGAAAGCAAGGGCTGCCTTTGCGACTTAATAAATATCTGGAAACACACCGAGTTTAAGAAATATCTGAACGCACCAAAATACGAATTTTCAACTCTAACGTGAAATCTGTGCTGTTATACGCTAGCGAAACATGGTGTGTATTAGTGGAGAACACTCAACGGCTGCAGGTGTTCATTAACAGATGCCTGCGGTATATAATTCGGGCCTGGTGGCCTCACAACTGGATCTCAAACATCGAGCTCCATCGTCGTTGTCACCAGAGGCCGATAGCAACATATATTCGGGATCGAAAGTGGGGCTGGGTCAGCCACCCTCTACGTAGGGGCGGAAATTTAATCTATAAACAAGCATAAGACTGCAACCCAGCGGGACATCGCAGCAGAGACAGGCCCAGAGGCTCATAGCGGCGAAGCCTCAATAAAGAAATAAAAGAAGTCGACCGAAATCTAACCTGGCAACAGGTTAAAGCGATAGGATGGAGATTTTTCAAGTCGGCATTTTGCACCACCGGAGGTGTACAGGATCCATAAGTAACAAGAATCTGATCCACAACGATGTTGGCTTTTCCGACATGGACAAGTCTACTTATTTGATAACGTCTCTCACTGGAGATGCCCTGCAAGAGATCGCATCGATTGGAATTTCGTCCGCCAATTATGCGATCGCGTGGAATGCATTAGAAAATATCTACGAGAACAAGAAGCTATAGCTTCTTCACCAATATATTGGTGATGACGCACCTAGATTCCTTGTTCGCCCTTGAGTCACATCGTCAATAAAACTTCGATACGTTGAGTAAGCTAGTCAACGGTTTCGAAAGGAACCTCCAAATGCTTGCCAAGATTGGTGAGAATACTGAAGGCTGGAGTACGCTACTGCAGTACATGCTCTGCAAGCGTCTACATTTTACAACGTTGCGTCAGTGGGAATCATAATACAATTCGAAGGAGGTTTCAAACTATTAAGACTTGGTAAAAAAATTTAAAGTCATTGTTCCGTATTACAGTCCATCGAACCTGGGAAGCAGTTCTAACCGGAACTGAAGAAGCCATTTCGTCCAACAATTAGTCATGCTGGAATCCAATTAAGCTGCTGTCCAGCTCACTCTACCTTTGAGTGTATCAAGTTTTCGAAGATGCGGATTGCGGAGAGACTCGACGCCGTGAAGAAACATTTGCTTTGTTTGAATTGCCTGTCATTAGGACACTTCGCACGATTATGCATCCGAGGATCGTGCTTCCACTGTGGTCAACGGCACCACTCGTTACTTCACGCGAACTCGTCGACCATCGCGAATCCGTCTGCCAAGTCAGGATAGTCAAATGGGAATCTGTCATTTAAGAAATCACCTGGACGGCAACCACTATAAGTTAAGCCAACACAAATCGGTCTGTTGGTGGATGTCAGTCAGAAAAGAAGAAAGTTCCGAATTTTTGAATACAGTGGATGTATTAAAAATTTCCTGTAATGTAGTACAGCAAATGAGTTCAGCAAAAACGTAATTTTAAATATATAATAGTATCTTACGTTTAGTGTTTCTCTTTTAGTTCAACTTTTCTGTTTCTATGTAGTTAAGATGACGTATGGCTTCTGTAATTGGGTAATGTTTCTACTTAATCTGTTTCGTTTTTAATAGTTTTTCAGATTTACCGTTTCCTATTTCGGATTTAGCTTAACGCATGAACTACATAATCGTTTTCACCAACAGATTACGTCCTATTTTACCTATCTGATTTGTACGTCTGCCGCGCATGAGATTGTAGCCAAAACAAGTCAGTGCTGCACTTTATATAGTTAAGCAACCGGCACAATAATTATTATTAGATCTACGTAGGTAGCTAATCAGTAGTTCGATCTTGAAATATCCGCATGTAACCACCTCTAATTTGTTTGCCTCTATTGTCCGTTAACCGACTAGTCACAGATCGTGTCCAATAGTGTAGAAGTTCATCACAATGGAATGCGATTACCACAGCTGACCGCAATTCTACTCTCCGGTGTAGTGAGATGCGCCGACCGAGGGGTCGTAACACGGTCACTCAACACACACTCAGCATGCACAAGCTGGACGTACAGAACAATTAAATTCCACACATGCAAATAACGCTCATTCACACTTATCCGCCACAGTCCGCCCCAGTACAAGCCTACACACTGCTCCACCAGCTACAACAAGACAAGTTCTGCACACCGTTCTTCTCTCTACCGCTGTCGTAAGCCTTTACGATCACTTCGGTAACTCTTTGCTTGTTCATGCATTGCTGGATTCTGGTTCTCAGCGATGCTATATGTGCACTCGTGAGTATTTACCGATCTCGGAATCGATGGATCGCAAACTGCATCTACTCAAGAAGTTTTCGCGAAAGTTCATTCGCTTGCTACAAACTATGTGGCAAATCTTAAGTTCCATGTCTTGCCACCAGTAACCGACGATCCTCCAACACGAAGCATTGACATCCATTCCTGGAATGTGCAGAAGGAGATAGTGTTAGCCGATCCAACGTTCCACGAGTCTGCAGCTGTAGATCTGATGATAGGAGCAGAAGTATATCTGGAATTGATGATTGCAGAGCGTCAAATGAAGTGAGGTTTCAGCACAAGCAATCCAAGCCATTTGTGCACCGGGTAAATATTTTTATCTTGAATATATTCAGACTATGAGTTTCTAATTATCTTATCATTTACAGAGGCACAGGAAATTGATTCTGCAAAATCTATAGTTGAGGCGCATGAAATTTCAACGATCGAGTTGCACTATTTCGTGCAAGGTAGCAACCATATTAAAAACTTGTTCAAAGCTTTAGAAATTCCGGAGTCTATACTTGACATCGATGTTACGCATTGGAATATTTCAGAGGAGTATCAAATTGCCAAGAAGCGAGTTCGAAACCTGGAAGTAGTGAGCAGAACGTGGTATAGCATTGATAAAAGATTATAATTCCAATCTCTCAGTAGATGAGGATCAAAAACAGTGTATTCTACAGTTAGTTGAGGAACATTGAAAAATGTCAAAAATCCGAAAAAAACTGAGCTTATTTAGAAGAACCATGTAATTTATTCAATAAAACAGTATGTCAATACAACAACTCCTTTTTTACATTACTCACGTAATTTCTTGAACTACTTTTCAAACTCCTTTACTTATTTATTTTACAAATCAGGATTATCTATTTCACTTAAGATCAATACACAAAGGTTTTTTTTTACGTCGATCTTTTTCAATGTAAATCAAAACCACGTAAAAATAAACCGCGATGTTTAGAAAAAAACGACGAGAAGAATCGTGTTATTATCCGATAAAACAAAATTTTAATAAAAAGTTCCGCAATGACATGAATCATGTTTCTATCAGTTGTCTTGATCTTTACACGTTGAGTTTCAAATTCATGCGGTACCGCGTAACAATAACCGCATAAAAATAAACCTCAGTGTAATAAACATTGCCTAGCAATCTGATAATTTTCTCCGTAAATCTGATCTCAAAAGTTTTCAAAGTCACAAAAAATTCAAAATTTTGATAGCAAGATTTTGAGCACCCCTATGGAGTGCTCCGATGGAGCTCAAATCTTGCATATTTTAGGGCTCAGGACTTAGAAAATGTTTGCGTAACGTCCGGTTTCTAAATTCGATGAAACATTGTTTCACAATTTTTTTTTTCAAAGTCCCAAAACAGTCGATTTTTTTCAAAAAAATAATTCTCAAAGTTTCATGCATTTTGAGTCCTTTGGCATTATTTCCCCCTTGTACGAAAAAAAAAGTTTTGAATAGTTCTGAGCAACCTTAAATCTTGTCCGATTTTGCACAAATTTTCCTTAGGGGGATACCTTTATGCATCGTCCGGTGTTAAAATTCGATGAAAAAAAATGTCATCATCTAAAAAAATAAAGTCCCACAAATGTTCTAATAGAAAAAATCGATTTTTTCCATTTTTTTAAATAACATCGGATCTCGACGTTTCATGCATTTTTAAGTCATTTGGCATCAAAAACAAAAATTCGATTTTCGATTTACCTTTGCCCCCCCCCCCCCCTTGGAAAAATTTTCATGGGTACAAATTTCAAAACTTTGATGAATTTTAGGCACCCGTAAATCATGTCCGATTGAGCTAAAATTTTGCTTGGGGTCATATTTTGGGGTAATGAAACTTGTGAGTAATGTAATTTTTTTGAAATTCGAAAATGTCATTTTCATTGGCATCCTAATACACACGGACTGACAGACATTTGTTCAGTTCGACGAGCTGAGTCGATTGGTATAAAACATCATGGGTCTCGGAGACATCTATAAACAGTTTGATTTTGGAGTGAAATGATAGCCTTTCGGTATAACTTTGTTGTACGTGAAAGGGAAAAACTATCAAACAGTACCGGTGATAGGGAGTTCATTAGCGTCCCACAATAGTCAGCACAACCCTTAATGAAATATTTACAAAAATATTTGCCCCTAAACTCTCCTAGACCTAACCCCGGACGGGAGAGAATGGACTCGTCAACCGTTCCGATGCTCTCAAATCAAACCGGAGCAGCAATAGATCTGTCGCCCCACGTTTTTTTTCTTCTGACGGTCTTTGGCCCATGTACCAGAGCATTTCCAGTCTGTAGTGTTATCCTGAAAAGTGCAAAGAGATGTTTCTATTCTACACCGACCGCGACCACACCGTCAGTGAGAGAAGGCAATCACATTTTGCTCAACGAACGGTCAAACTCACCTCAGCTGAACCGTTCCAGCACAGGTAGCGGGATGTTTTGATATCGCATGGCTGCTGTAGTATTCCCTTGCACCCATGCATCCCATCTCCCGAGAACGTATGACCCGGCATGCGAAGGAAATGCTCCGCGCTACGGCAGGAATGTGGGTCGCCGTTGATGTTTTGGTTCTCCTTCCAGGTACTGAGGGTACGTGTCCTGGCGTAGTTATCGGAGAATGCCGGAGCGGATGGCAAGTTGGTTAGGTCGGTAGAGAATGGAAGAGAGTGAGCTGGTCTATTAGTTTGTGGGCAGCGAAGAGCATCTCCTGGAAAGCGTGTTGCAAGGTCGTTGCGATAATAGGGTTATGCTACTCGTAATACCGATAGCAGGAGTGTAGGGGATACTGATGCAGGCGATTTTCGGTATAAAAGACCGGTCATGAGAGAAGAAAACCCCGATTTTCATAAATTCTTGACTTCCTAAACTTTCGTAGTTCAAATCAATATCAACCGAACTTAATAACATAGGGTTGGAAGGAGAAAAAAAAACTGTCCATCATTTGGTGGGGTTCAGTGAAACCAGACCAAGCGCCTTTTTCAAATTAATTCATATCAGTTCATTCGTACATTAGCTGTTAGATATCCTCAGTTATAGTGTTAATCTGATAAGATATGGGATCCTTTGGATCTGCTACACGAAAAGTTGTGCAAGAAAATAGATATTTTTTGTTGGAGATTGGTGCGATTTGCCAGTATCCTGAACATTTGCAATAATAAGAGCTGAAGGCGGCTATTTATATTTAATTCGGTCCACGTTGTTTTTTCTCGTTGAAAACTGTTTGTTACGTACGGTTCGAAATGACCGATTTTGAAAATAATGGAAATTGAAAAGATTAGCCCCTTGATTGTATCAGGTATAATCATATTATATTATCAGCATTATTTAACAGGGTGGGTGGCACGACGCCATGTTCTTACAGTCAGCATATCAAGAGAAAAAAATATGGTAGTAAACTTGATTTTTTTTTACTTGGAGGATACCTTCTTAAGCATTAATTAGAAAACGAACAATTCGGTATAACTTCTGAACCTTTTAGACATAATTTAAATTTCATATTAGTTAGTTCATCCGAGGTTTTTCGAGATTGTACAATTTCCCGAAATCCAATTGTCCACATTTCTCAAAAATATCAAATCTTCGAAAACAACATTTTTCGGAGATAACATTTCCATAAAAATGACTAGGCCTGTGCGCCGCCGCCGTGAAAAATGAATTTTCTACGCCGCCGAATATTTTTGGACACGCCGATGACTATTGGATAGCTATTGAGTCAGTTTCGTATATTTGTAATTCATTGAAATTTTTCTGGTAGAACTGAGGTGTAGTTTGCTTAGAAATTTTATGTGGGATTCGAAAGGAGTTCAGTGGAAATTTCTGAAGAGTTCTCGAAGTACATTATGGAGCGTTCTTGGAGGAATTTCTGGAGGAACTTACGAGAGATTTTCAGGAGAAATTCCTTGAAGAAAAACTAGTGGACATTTTAGGAGACCATCCATAGAAATCTAATTGATTCACTGGTAGGTTTCTGGAGGAATTCACGGAGAAAATTTTGTAATAGCTCCTTTGGAACTCATAGACTCCAGAGAAATATTTTAAGAGAATTTGGAGGAAATACTTAAGGATTTTCCGAAAGAATTCCTGCTGGAATCTCCGGAGAAATTATCTGAGGGACTTTCAGACGAACTCTTAGGAGCTTCGAAAGGAATTCCGGAAGTAACTTCCAAAGAAACTGGGGCCTTTCCGAGGAATTCTTTGAGGAACACCTCAACCAATTTATTGAAGACCTTCTGGTAGAGTTCTTGGAGCAACTTCTAAAGGAAATTATGAAGGAATTTCCAGACGAATTTCTTGAGTAAGAATTCTTGCAGGAACTTAACAAGAAATTAAGAATTAAGAATAAAAAATTAAAAAGAAAATCTACAAGAGGAATTTTTGAAGAAATTCCTGGAGAAGCGTCCAGAGGAATTCCTGAAGGAACTTGCGGAGCAATTCCTAGAAGAGTTTCCTGTTGGATTCCTGGAGAAACTTCCGAAAAGTTTGTTTTAGATACTTCCTGAGGAGTTCCTGAAAGAATTTCGATGGAACTATCCTAGGAACTCTGGAAAAATTTCTTGAAGAAGCTTTTTTAGGAATTCCCGGAAAAGCTTCCAGGAGGAACTTCCGGAGGAATTCCTGGAGGAACTTCCGGAGGAATTCCTGGAGGAACTTCCGGAGGAATTCCTGGAGGAACTTCCGGAGGAATTCCTGGAGGAACTTCCGGAGGAATTCCTGGAGGAACTTCCGGAGGAATTCCTGGAGGAACTTCCGGAGGAATTCCTGGAGGAACTTCCGGAGGAATTCCTGGAGGAACTTCCGGAGGAATTCCTGGAGGAACTTCCGGAGGAATTTCCGGAGGAATTCCTGGAGGAACTTCCGGAGGAATACCTGGAGGAACTTCCGGAGGAATTCCTGGAGGAATTCCTGGAGGAACTTCCGGAGGAATTCCTGGAGGAACTTCCGGAGGAATTCCTGGAGGAACTTCCGGAGGAATTCCTGGAGGAACTTCCGGAGGAATTCCTGGAGGAACTTCCGGAGGAATTCCTGGAGGAACTTCCGGAGGAATTCCTGGAGGAACTTCCGGAGGAATTCCTGGAGGAACTTCCGGAGGAATTCCTGGAGGAACTTCCGGAGGAATTCCTGGAGGAACTTCCGGAGGAATTCCTGGAGGAACTTCCGGAGGAATTCCTGGAGGAACTTCCGGAGGAATTCCTGGAGGAACTTTCGGAGGAACTTCCGGAGGAATTTCTGGAGGAACTTCCGGAGGAATTCCTGGAGGAACTTCCGGAGGAATTCCTGGAGGAACTTCCGGAGGAATTCCTGGAGGAACTTCCGGAGGAATTCCTGGAGGAACTTCCGGAGGAATTCCTGGAGGAACTTCCGGAGGAATTCCTGAAGGAACTTCCGGAGGAATCCCCGTGGGAACTTCCGGAGGAATTCCTGGAGGAACTTCCGTAGGAATTCCTGGAGGAACTTCGGAGGAATTCCTGGAGGAACTTCCGGAGGAATTCCTGGAGGAACTTCCGGAGGAATTCCTGGAGGAACTTCCGGAGGAATTCCTGGAGGAACTTCTGGAGGAATTCCTGGAGGAACTTCCGGAGGAATTCCTGGAGGAACTTCCGGAGGAATTCCTGGAGGAACTTCGGAGGAATTCCTGGAGGAACTTCCGGAGGAATTCCTGGAGGAACTTCCGGAGGAATTCCTGGAGGAACTTCCGGAGGAATTCCTGGAGGAACTTCGGAGGAATTCCTGGAGGAACTTCCGGAGGAATTCCTGGAGGAACTTCCGGAGGAATTCCTGGAGGAACTTCCGGAGGAATTCCTGGAGGAACTTCCGGAGGAATTCCTGGGGAACTTCCGGAGGAATCCTGGAGGAACTTCCGGAGGAATTCCTGGAGGAACTTCCGGAGGAATTCCTGGAGGAACTTCCGGAGGAATTCCTGGAGGAACTTCCGGAGGAATTCCTGGAGGAACTTCCGGAGGAATTCCTGGAGGAACTTCGGAGGAATTCCTGGAGGAACTTCCGGAGGAATTCCTGGAGGAACTTCCGGAGGAATTCCTGGAGGAACTTCCGGAGGAATTCCTGGAGGAACTTCCGGAGGAATTCCTGGAGGAACTTCCGGAGGAATTCGTGGAGGAACTTCCGGAGGAATTCCTGGAGGAACTTCCGGAGGAATTCCTGGAGGAACTTCCGGAGGAATTCCTGGAGGAACTTCCGGAGGAATTCCTGGAGGAACTTCCGGAGGAATTCCTGTAGGACCTTCCGGAGGAATTTCTGGGGGAGCTTCCGGCGGAATTCCTGGGGGAACTTCCGACGGAATTCCTGGAGGAACTTCCTGAGGAATTCCTGGAGGAACTTCCGGAGGAATTCCTGGAGTAACTACCGAAGGAAATCCTGGAGGAACTTCGGGGGAATTCTTGGAGGAACTTCCGTGGGGATTCCTTGAGAAACTTCCGGAGGAATTCCTGGAGGAACTTCCGGAGGAATTCCTGGAGGAACTTCCGGAGGAATTCCTGGAGGAACTTCCGGAGGAATTCCTGGAGGAACTTCCGGAGGAATTCCTGGAGGAACTTCCGGAGGAATTCCTGGAGGAACTTCCGGAGGAATTCCTGGAGGAACTTCCGGAGGAATTCCTGGAGGAACTTCCGGAGGAATTCCTGGAGGAACTTCCGGAGGAATTCCTGGAGGAACTTTCGGAGGAATTCCTGGAGGAACTTCCGGAGGAATTCCTGGAGGAACTTCCGGAGGAATTCCTGGAGGAACTTCCGGAGGAATTCCTGGAGGAACTTCCGGAGGAATTCCTGGAGGAACTTCCGGAGGAATTCCTGGAGGAACTTCCGGAGGAATTCCTGGAGGAACTTCCGGAGGAATTCCTGGAGGAACTTCCGGAGGAATTCCTGGAGGAACTTCCGGAGGAATTCCTGGAGGAACTTCCGGAGGAATTCCTGGAGGAACTTCCGGAGGAATTCCTGGAGGAACTTCCGAAGGAATTCCTGGAGGAACTTCCGGAGGAATTCCTGGAGGAACTTCCGGAGGAATTCCTGGAAGAACTTCCGGAGGAATTCCTGGAAGAACTTCCGGAGGAATTCCTGGAAGAACTTCCGGAGGAATTCCTGGAAGAACTTCCGGAGGAATTCCTGGAAGAACTTCCGGAGGAATTCCTGGAAGAACTTCCGGAGGAATTCCTGGAGAAACTTCCGGAGGAATTCCTGGAGGAACTTCCGGAGGAATTCCTGGAGGAACTTCCGGAGGAATTCCTGGAGGAACTTCCGGAGGAATTCCTGGAGGAACTTCCGGAGGAATTCCTGGAGGAACTTCCGGAGGAATTCCTGGAGGAACTTCGGAGGAATTCCTGGAGGAACTTCCGGAGGAATTCCTGGAGGAACTTCCGGAGGAATTCCTGGAGGAACTTCCGGAGGAATTCCTGGAGGAACTTCCGAAGGAATTCCTGGAGGAACTTCCGGAGGAATTCCTGGAGGAACTTCGGGAGGAATTCCTGGAGGAACTTCCGGAGGAATTCCTGGAGGAACTTCCGGAGGAATTCCTGGAGGAACTTCCGGAGGAATTCCTGGAGGAACTTCCGGAGGAATTCCTGGAGGAACTTCCGGAGGAATTCCTGGAGGAACTTCCGGAGGAATTCCTGGAGGAACTTCCGGAGGAATTCCTGGAGGAACTTCGGAGGAATTCCTGGAGGAACTTCGGAGGAATTCCTGGAGGAACTTCCGGAGGAATTCCTGGAGGAACTTCCGGAGGAATTCCTGGAGGAACTTCCGGAGGAATTCCTGGAGGAACTTCCGGAGGAATTCCTGGAGGAACTTCCGGAGGAATTCCTGGAGGAACTTCCGGAGGAATTCCTGGAGGAACTTCCGGAGGAATTCCTGGAGGAAGTTCCGGAGGAATTCCTGGAGGAAGTTCCGGAGGAATTCCTGGAGGAAGTTCCGGAGGAATTCCTGGAGGAAGTTCCGGAGGAATTCCTGGAGGAAGTTCCGGAGGAATTCCTGGAGGAAGTTCCGGAGGAATTCCTGGAGGAAGTTCCGGAGGAATTCCTGGAGGAAGTTCCGGAGGAATTCCTGGAGGAACTTCCGGAGGAATTCCTGGAGGAACTTCCGGAGGAATTCCTGGAGGAACTTCCGGAGGAACTTCCGGAGGAATTCCTGGATGAACTTCCTGAGGAATTTCTGGAGGAACTTCCGGAGGAATTCCTGGTGGAATTTCTGGAGGAAATCCTGGAGGAACTTCCGGAGGAAATCCTGGAGGAACTTCCGGAGGAATTCGTGGAGGACTTTCCGGAGGAATTCCTGGAGGAACTTCCGGAGGAATTCCTGGAGGAGCTTCCGGAGAAATTCCTGGAGGAATTTCCGAAGGAATTCCTGGAGGAACTTCTGGAGGAATTCCTGGAGGAACTTCCGGAGGAATTCCTGGAGGAACTTCCGGAGGAATTCCTGGAGAAATTTCCGGAGGAATTCCTGGAGGAACTTTCGGAGGAATTCCTGGAGGAACTTTCGGAGGAATTCCTGGAGGAACTTCCAGAGGAATTATATTTTCTCGTTTATATAGGTGGAAACATCGAAAAAGCGTAAGGGGTGCATTTTGGACTGTTCTACCCTGCGTCTTAGTTTGGAAGATTATATTAGCATTTCCATAACATTGTATAGTTTTAAGTAAATTCTAAAAGGTTCAAAAAAAATCTAATTTGAGTTCAACCTCTTAAACCTAACGTTGACTTTCACCGCATCGATCTGCTATCGTTATGTAGTTTTCTTTCTCCGTATTTGATAACAACGGCTGGAATGAAAGATATGCCAGATCAAAACTAAATCAAATTCTGTATTGCTTGATCTAACCGTAAACGAAATAAAGGGACGAGTTTCGGGAAGTATATACTGAAATTTCTGAAATTCACATTAGAATATCTTTGCTTAAAACAATTCGATTTTCATAGAACGGACGCAGACATTTTTCTATTTTACTCCTAACTCCTAGTTCATCTATTTGCAAGCGCACACATTTTACAAAGGTCGAGAAAGGCACCATCGCCGCTAGGTGGATTAATCTTTAATTACTAATGATCTATACCTTAAGAGTTTTTATTATCCAGATGTTGCAACAAATGTCCGATGAAGAAATTTCCAATTCTAGACAAAAATCGGTGCTATCTTCTATTGTGACAATTAGCTTCTTGTTTCTTTAACATTGATTAGGTTAAGTTTAGTTCAAGTTCAGAACTTTGATGAACATGATTCAATTCAACCAAAGGGAAATACTGATAGCCAGTGGCAATTGAAATTTATTCTTTAATAATAATGTATCATAGCAAATAAGGATAAGATAAAAGATAAAAGAAAAAGATAGTTTGCAAATAAAACAAGTTGAAAAACATTGGCAATCCTTTGAATCATATATTTACTGGGACAGTACCGATAAAAGTAAAAAAATAATCGGTAATAGAAACCATATGAGAAAGGGTGAGTTTGTTGATGACTCTAGAGCCATGCACTGGGTTGTATGATGGTTGGAAAAGATCTGTTGCAGCCATGTAGATAAATGCTCTCCAGCAAACAGTTAGGTTCCGATACGTTTTTAAAATACGCGGGGGCGAGTTGAATACGTCAGAGTTGGAGTTTGTTGCTGCTGTTGTAGATCTGTGGTCAACTTTCGAATTATTCCAGGTGATGACAGTTGAGGGAGTGGATTCACCTTCCTCTCACATCGCATGATGACCGAAGGTGTAGGGTGGTGAAAGAGCATACTAAGAATGCAACGTGCGTTCTGACTAGTCAAATGAGGCTCACGGCAGCGGGGATGCATTCGGGTGAAAGCTGGTAGCTAGTGCGCAGATGCATTGGAAAATTGTGTAGAGAGACTATAGAGAAGAGTAACGTGGAAAGTGGTGGGAATAGAAAATTTCAAGTAATTTTCCGGCGGTAGACGGTGTGGCTTGAACAGTTCGATTCCGACCACCGTCGCGTGAACGTTGATAGTTGAGCGAGTTATAAAACGTTGTTTCAAGGTATAATGGGAGGTAATGCAAATATATGGTTTGATATATCGAAGTGATCTTTGCTGATAATTATTATAGTCCGTCATATTTATGGACAGAATCAGTGTCGATGAGTGTGAGATACCAGCGCAGGAAAAAGTTCAGATGTCAACCGCTATGTGTGAGCAAAACAAATGGGAAACCACACAACAAGCCTGAAGGACATTCTGGTCCTGTGTTGGTGTAGCTGCCGTATGTAGATTTGGAATCGTGCAGGGTACTCTCTGGAGTGCAGCTTCTAGGGGCATGGGGAGAGTAGCGCAATCAGAGAGGAGTGGTGAAAAGCACGAGGAAATTTGACACGCTCACACTTCGGAGAGTACTCGAGTGCCAGGTTTGGAGCCCATGTTTTGATCTCATAATGCTCCAGAACGGTCTGCACAACAGAAGAACAGAATCCTTCAGCCAGGTCAATGCGAGCGGTGCTATGTAACTGGTGGAGGGCCTAACGAGAGCTAAAAAAATATGCCGAGTAATTGTACCGTGAAAATTGGCGATAATTTCCGTTCTGCTAGACCTTGCGCGACATGATTCGATTGCTCCGAGCCGCGGAAAGCATATAAGCGTAGGTCAGACCAAGTGGTGTGGGTTGTTGTGTTTTTTTGCAATGCTGCTATCACAATCGAATGTGAATGCTGGTGGTGAAGTAGTTGTAGGAAAAATCGATGCTGCTGAATAATTAAGTAAGCTGGTGTAGTGTTTTTCTCATTCGTCGGTCTCAACGCTTGCAAAATTTTCCAGCTCGATTTCCAATGCCGCGGTGATTTGCAAGAATTCCAGAATGTCCTTCCATGTGTAGGGTGATGTTGGCGGGCTAAGAATAGCTGCTTGTTGAACTGAGAATGATTAATCGGATTATACACCACTTTGACTGACCATAGTGGTTTTGTATTTTCGTTGGAAGAATAACTACAGAAAATTGAATTTCGTGTTTTTGCTTAACTTTTCCCATCATCCTTCTAGGATAATTTATGGATTGAATAATAATGGCGAGAGTAGATGAGTTCAGCTTACCGTATTGAGAAACAGTGGCAGTGACCAAGTCCGAGCCGGACCGAAACCGAAGATATCTCGAAAAGTGATTCAATTACGCTGCTAATGCCTTCGAATAAATTACAATAAATTTGTCGCTCGTCAACCACTTGTGCGCGTGGGAAGATCCAGTACGAACTCATCCTTTGTATTTTCGTTGCTCATCCTTGTCTAGTACGGTTCTTGGAGTGCCCGGTACTCATGACGAACTCCTGAACAAATAACGACATACGCAGCGTTAGTGCTTATCCCAAACCCATCGAAGTATACAACAGACAGACAGCCGGGGATATTTGCACTCGAAGTCGATTGTCGAAGTCTAGATTGAAGGGTATTTGATAAGCAGAGCGAGCGAAATGTGAACATCTCAAGTGAACAATTCCAGAAAAATCCCCATTTCAATGGGGTGCTGTCACTTCGATCGGAAAGCAAAGGATCTATTCACAATTTGAAAAATCTATATGTGTAGATTTCGGTCGTTAGATGTTTCAATCCTAAACTAACAATGAATCAAAACAAGGATGGATGCGAGGCTGTGAAGTGAATGGTTTGGTCCTTCGGAAAAATCATCGACAGAAGAAAAAAGTAGAAAGCCGACGGAGAACTCTTTAGAGCAAGGTTGAGCTCGCATGAGTTGAGTCCGCTACCGGGAAAACACGTGGGGAATCAAAGCAAATATTTACGGTAGAGTGTTTTCGCTAATCAAATTTTCCGCTGCTGATGTCATTGATGAGTGGGACGCAAATTTTGCCCTTTCTGGTTCAAATATTTGAATACTGGTGTTTGCTACTAACCTAAATCAATTTGAAATCCGTTCGTTCCAAGTGTGTAGTGACGCTCCACTCCGGGATACGTAGAAGTCGGAACGAAGAGTTTATGTTCTTTTGAAGAAACCGGAAATAATTTCACGGATTGTGCACAGTGCTTTACAAAATCCCCCAGACGAAATTGGAAGCTGAAAGCTTAAGAAAGTCTCGAAAAACGTCGTCCAGAATCACGACTTAGTCGGAGAAAATCCTCTCATGGATATGGGTTCAGTAAGCATCGAGCTATGTGGATTGTGGGTGGGTACGAAAGCAGAAGTAACATTGGGTTCCCAGTGAACACAATCAACCCATAGAAGGGAAGCACGTGAAACGACGAGCACTTGGAGTATGTGCTGCCGCTTGCCCTCCCATCAAAGTCAAGTCAGAAAAATATAAATGTTAAGTGGTGCAACTACGGCATCAGTGTATTCGAGCGTGAAAACCTGCTACATTCAAGCGATAAGCATAGAGTGAATTTGAGAGTGCTGATTTTTCTCTTGAACATCTTCTCAAATCCAACTAAATTAATAAAGAACTTGGAGTCATTCAAAGTTGGAATAAATCTTGCCAGTTAAAGAAGAAAGTTGTAGCACAAAAATAAAAATTCTAATAAAAAGAAAAAATAAGCAAGAGGATTAAACGCTTGAGCTCCTTAAGCTTTCAATTCCTCTTCGAAGTATCCGAGGCAAAAGTGAACCGTGTGTGCCCAGTGTATAATCCTCATCGTCTGGGAGTGGATTTATTCTCACATGTGTGTACCAAACCCCCGATAATAATTACTTTGCAGAACCTTTCCAAATAGGCAAAATGAAAATGTGCCACCCGCAGTGATAGCGTTGCGTTTTTAGTAGTGGCGCCCAAGCTCCGGAAACGTCAGTGGCAGATATTCCCAGCAGCCAAGTTGTTCGTCCGTCATCGTTAACTTTTCATCCAATTTCATCGGGACCGGAGAAAACATCTCACTCCGTTGGGGCGGAGAAGAACAGTGTTTGTGTGCCAGTGAGCGAACCGTGTATGTGTTTTGAATTTCTATGCAGAGGTAAATAACTGCTACTGCTCCGCATCTCGACTAGATCAAAGAAAGAGTTCCAACGGAATCAGTTCCAGGAAGGCTGCAGCGTTTTTGCAGGGCGGATCCGGTTGATGGTGCTAAAGAAACGTAAGAACCTTGCTTTTTTCTTTCATTTCCCTCCCTATCATATATTAAAAGAGTTTATACAATAAACGTTGCTCTTGAATATTATTTATCAAAATAATTACCATAATTAAATGCGCTATTTCTTTCATCAACTCTACTATCTGCAATTGATGCAACGAAATGAGGAAAATCAGAAACCTACAATAATAGAATGCTTTTAAAACAAAATTTCCTATTTGCATCCTAAGTTGTAAGCGCTTATACGAATATGTTATCGTGGGTAGTAAATGACTGCTGTGCAGGAATATTCTTATTAACGTCGAAGATGTTTTTTTAAAATTCTGAGAATGCGATTTTTCAGCGTACTTTTGACTTCAGGATTTTAATATTTCTGCCTCCTAGAGGGCATTACGAGCGAAGTTTTTATGCCATGTTTCCTCCAAAATATTAATGAGCACAACACGTTCTAAAGCGGAGAAGTCGAAATACGAGCAGCGTCAAACCTGGCATTGTTTTGCTGCGTAAGCTTTTTTGACTACTCATTGCTTTTTAATTGAGTGGCGCTCCAACTACGGATCACTAGGAAAAAATAAATTAGTAACAACACGCAAAACTTTGCGACTTTCAGTCACATTTTCTTCTTTGTCACGATTGCATACAGAAATAGATTAATTACCGATGGAAAATCCTTTTTCCCATCCGTTTTCAAAAATGCCATACGCTAGATCCACAGGCAGCCTTATTAAAAGATAGTCAACTATCTTCAATTCATTCATTTATATCAATGATTGTTTACATTAAAATCCGGAGGGTAAATCAATAAACCATCGAGCAAGTCTTACTATAATACGACTTAATTGTTTCGTTAAGTGGCCCAGACATTATAAAGAGTCATACCTATAGGTATTAGTATGATGAAATTTGTTGAATGATGCCCGAACTTCCTGATTGATGTAGTTAGTTTTATTTAAGTTACCAAGCTATAATTTCAAATAACAAATTTAATGAAATATTCATTTAAATTTAAATTTTTTTCAAAAATAATTTAATTAATTAAAATTTAAAATTTTTTATCGGCTGTTCGGCCACATTGAGAGTTGACGTAAAGTCAATGTCAACTTCTCTCCACGAACAGCCTAGATAGCCGTGTGGTGTCGGCAGCTGGTTATCTGGCTAAGAATAACATTACGGATTGCCTGTTCCAGTGGTAAAAGTCCACCATACAGGTGACCCCTAATTTTCGGTGTGATGCGGCTTTATGCTTACCGTGCCTACGAATGAATGGTTAGGGGGGTCTAATAAGAACCTAACCGCAAACGGAGCCTGTGAAGCACCAGGGCCCCTTTCACAGTATTTTAGCCCTCGCTGCGCTAACCGGAGCTATGGCGTAGTTGACTTTTACTTCTCCAAGATAATCGGTTACTCTTATCCAACTTCATCGTGAGGTTAAATAAGAGTAGGGTTATGAATATGTGTTTTAATTAGTTTTCAACAAATTGTCACCTATATGGATTCGCATTATGCGTTTTATACAATGTGCGTTGTGTATGTTACCTATATGGATTCGCATTATGCTTTTTCTCACAGTGTACTCTGTGTCTCGTCCTTGACGTTTGGCTTCGGCTACTCTTGTTCAATCTCAACGTGAGGTTAAATAAGAGTGGGGTTATGAATATGTGTTTTAATTAGTTTTCAACAAATTGTCACCTATATGGATTCGCATTATGCGTTTTTCACAATGTACTTTGTGTATGTTACCTATATGGATTCGCATTATGCGTTTTTCACAGTGTACTCTGTGTTTCGTCCTTGACGTTCGGGTTCGGCTACTCTTGTTCAGTCTCAACGTGAGGTTCAATAAGAATGGGGTTATGAATATGTGTTTTACTTAGTTTTCAACAAATTGCCACCTAAATGGATTCGCATTATGCGTTTTTCACAGTGTACTCTGTGTCTCGTCTTTGACGTTCGGCTTTGGCTACTCTTGTTCATCCTCAACGTGAGTGTGGGGTTATGAATATGTGTTTTACTTAGTTTTTCAACAAACTTCCACCTATATGGATTCGCATTATGCATTTTTGCCTTTCTCGTATACTAAGTATACGGTAAAGGCTATATGATCGCTCCAAAAACAAACTTTTTATAGAAGGCCCGGAGACCCATAGTGTTATATACCAATCGACTCAGTTCGACGAATTGAGGTGATGTCTGTGTGTGTGTGTGTGTGTGTGTGTATGTGTGTGTGTGTGTGTGTGTGCGCAAAACTACTCAAAAATGTCACTCATTTTTCGGGTACTTATCGTCAACCGATTTGCTCGCAACAAGTTGCATTCGACGCAGAATCCTGTCCCATTGTTTCCTATTTGGAATTGGCCAGATCGAACTATGGGATCGTGAGTTATGGCCAAAATACAAATTCATACGAAAAAATTGCGTAAGAAATGTCACTCATTTTTCGGGCACTTATCCTCAACCGATTTGCTCGCAACAAGTTGCATTCGACGCAGAATCCTGTCCCATTGTTTCCTATTTGAAATTGGCCAGATCGGACTATGGGATCGAAAGTTATGGCCAAAATACAAATTCATACGAAAAAATTGCATAAGAAATGTCACTCATTTTTCGGGCACTTATCCTCAACCGATTTGCTTGCAACAAGTTGCATTCGACGCAAAATCCTGTCCCATTGTTTCCTATTTGAAATTGGCCAGATCGGACTATGGGATCGAAAGTTATGGCTAAAATACAAATTCATACGAAAAATCGCGTAAAAATGTCACTCATTTTTCGGGCACTTATCCTCAACCGATTTGCTTGCAACAAGTTGCATTCGACGCAGAATCCTGTACCATTAATTCCTATTTGAAATTGGCCAGATCGGACTAAGTGATCGAAAGTTATGGCCAAAATACAAATTCATACAAAAATCGCGTAAAAATGTCACTCATTTTTCAGGCACTTATCCTCAACCAAGTTGCATTCGACGCAGAATCCTGTCCCATTGTTTCCTATTTGGAATTGGCCAGATCGAACTATGGGATCGAAAGTTATGGCCAAAATACAAATTCATACGAAAAAATCGCGTAGGAAATGTCACTCATTTTTCGGGCACTTATCCTTAACCGATTTGCTCACAACAAGTTATGAAAACTCATATGTGAATATGTACGTTATGTGGAAGATATTGATTTGGAAAATGTATTGGAGGTAACCACTTTCCCTTCGATGGGACTCGAATCCATGACTCTACAGTACGCTAGACTGGTGCTTTAACCAACTAAGCTACGAAGGACCTCCAATTACCTTTGATTGAACACAACAAGTTGCATTCGACGTAGAAGCCTGTCCGTTGTTTCCTATTGAAAATTGGCCATGTCGGACTATGGGATCGAAAATTTTATCATTTTTGCCTTTCTCGTATACAAAGTATACGTAAAGGCTATATGTTCGCTCCAAAAACGAACTTTTTATAGGAGTCCCGGAGACCCATAGTGTTATATACCGATCGACTCAGCTCGACGAATTGAAGTGATGTCTGGGTGTGTGTGTGTGTATGTGTGTGTATGTGTGCGTGTATGTGTGTGTGTATGTGTGTGCGCAAAATAATCTCACTCATTTTCCAAGCACTTATCCTTAACCGATTTGCTCGCAACAAGTTGCATTCGACGCGGAATCTTGTCCCAATGTTTCGTATTGAAAATTGGAAAGATCGGACTATGGGCTTCGGAGTTATGGCCAAAATATATTTTTTTACAACAAAAATTCTCACTCACTTTTTAGACACTTACTCTTAGCTGATTTACTCGCAACAAGTTTCATTCAACGCAGAATCTTGTCTCATTGTTTCGTATTGAAAATTGGAGAGATCGGACTATGGGTTTCGAAGTTATGGCCAAAATCCACTTTTTCACATGAGAAACACGTACAAAATTCTCACTCATTTTTTAGGCACTTATGCTTACCCGATTTGCTCGCAATAAGTTGCATTCGACGCGGAATCTTGTCCCATTGTTTCGTATTGGAAATTGGCCGAATCGGACTATGGGCTTCGGAGTTATGGCCAAAATATATTTTTTTACAACAAAAATTCTCACTTACTTTTTAGACACTTACTCTTAGCTGATTTACTCGCAACAAGTTGCATTCGACGTAGAATCTTGCCCAATTGTTTCGTATTGAAAATTGGCCCAATCGGACTATGGGTTTCGAAGTTATGGCCAAAATTCATTTTTTTACATAAGAAACACGTACAAAATTCTCACTCATTTTTCAGGCACTTATTTTTAACGGATTTTCTCGCAACAAGTTGCATTCGACGCAGAATCTTGTCCCATTGTTTCGTATTGAAAATTGGCCTAATCGGACTATGGGTTTCGAAGTTATGGCCAAAATTCATTTTTGCCTTTCTCGTATACAAAGTATACGTAAAGGCTATATGTTCGCCCTAAAAACGAACTTTTTATAGGAGTCCCGGAGACCCATAGTGTTATATACCGATCGACTCAGCTCAACGAATTGAGGTGATGTCTGTGTGTGCGTGTGTGAATGTGTGTGTGTATGTATGTGTGTATGTTTTTTTTTCTTCCTAAGCAATGGAGGGGGAATCTGCTCAACAGACACCCTGGGTTGTCCAGGAAGTGCGGGGTTAGGGGCCACCTCCAAACGAGGGAGGCAGGACTGCATCCCCGACCCGCTAAACCGTTTCCATTGCCGCCAAGCCCATCGTCCCTTCGGAACAACCAGAAAGTAATGCTTCAAAGGGGGGCCAGTGCATAACACACCCTCGAGGTTAGCTGCGTGTCCTTGGAGCATCGAACATGGTGACTCGCTTTTTAGAAGAACACCATGGTATCGTGCCTGCGCATTGCCAGCTTTCCAGGTTGCCTTACCACGCCCTATGTCCTCGGAAGGTGGGAAGGGTCGACTTCGCGCCTGCTTCCCTCTGCACGACTGGTATCAAGAATGATGATGCCACGTGCACCCCAAATTGACCTCTCTTCGATAGGGCCTATTCGCCAGCACACAGAGGGACTTGCCGACGCGGTGCCTACGCCTGCCCCAGCCTTGACGTGGACCCCTTTCCGTCCTCGGGCTCGGAACCCGCCCGGTTGACCGACGCCGCGAAAGCGACGATACCATGTTGTTCTTCACGCGACAACTTGTTTGATAAAAGGATCGAGTTCGACCACTGGGCAGTGTGTATATGTGTGTATGTGTGTGTAAGTGTGTGCGCAAAATAATCTCACTCATTTTTCAGGCACTTATGCCTATCACTTTTTAGGTACTTACTCTTAGCTGATTTACTCGCAATAAGTTTTATTCGACGCAGAATCTTGTCCCATTGTTTCGTATTGAAAATTGGACAGAACGGACTATGAACTTCGAAGTTATGGCCAAAATTCATTTTTTACATAAGATACACATACAAAATTCTCACTTATTTTTCAGGCACTTATCTTAAACGGATTTGCTCGCAACAAGTTGCATTCGACGCAGAATATTGTCCCATTGTTTCGTATTGAAAATTGGCGTAATCGCCAATAGGATTCGGAGTTATGGCCAAAATACATTGTTTTACCATAAAAATCTCACTCATTCTAGGCACTTACCCTCAGCCGATTTGCTCGCAACAAGTTGCAATCGACACAGAATCCTGTCCCATTGTTTCGTATTGAAAATTGGCCGGATCGGACTATGGGCTCAGAAGTTATGGCCAAAATTCTTTTTTTTATACCAAAAGTGCATAGAAATTACTCACTCGAAAAAAAACGAGAAAGGCACCATCACCGCTAGGTGGATTAATCTGGGTTTTTTTACAATGTACTTTGTGATTGTCACCTATATGGATTCGCATTATGCGTTTTTCACAGTGCACTCTGTGTTTCGTCTTTGACGTTCGTCCATTGTTACATCCTCTGTGTTTTTGTGACCTCTCTTTAGTCCCTAGCTGAATGCGTGTGAGTCTACATAATTGGCTTTCCTATAAATGGTTCCATTCACCTTTCCAACTTCACTTCCTCTTCCTTTCCCCTTTTCACTTCCTTTTCCGTCAGGTAAATGATGAGAAAGGCCAGTGAAGGCGATGGCACAAATCTCCCAAATTGAGGGGAACGTGCCTCCTGAGCCGACGTTCTGATACCTGATACCTGATACATTAAAATCCGGAGGGTAAATCAATAAACCATCGAGCAAGTCTTACTATAATACGGCTTAATTGTTTCGTTAAGTGGCCCAGACATTATAAAGAGTCATACCTATAGGTATTAGTATGATGAAATTTGTTGAATGATGCCCGAACTTCCTGATTGATGTAGTTAGTTTTATTTAAGTTATTTAAATTTAAACTGAAATTTCTCTTTGAACTTAGCACCACCAAGAAGATACACACCTTTCTACGCGAGTTTTGTGATTTACGTAGATTTTTTAATTTGCGCAGTTTTATACGCGGATTTTTCTCAAGGATTTTTATGTTGTTTATCTTCGGCGTACATAATTTTTCCGCGGATTTAAAGACACATTATTATTTGTCCATCTTTGTTCACCATCGCGTCGGGATGAGCATACTTTGATTTTACATTACGAGCATGATTACTTGATTTTATTGTTAACTCTTCTAACGCATTAGAAAAAAAAATACACATTTTGCATTGGGGTCCATTTGGACCCAAGATTTCATCTCGAGCTGAGCTTGAGCTTGAGCTTGAGCTAGATT
Organism: Armigeres subalbatus; assembly: GCF_024139115.2. Taxonomy (NCBI): domain Eukaryota; kingdom Metazoa; phylum Arthropoda; class Insecta; order Diptera; family Culicidae; genus Armigeres; species Armigeres subalbatus. The sequence continues at coordinate 168,974,618 of NC_085141.1, read as the reverse complement.
GACTGCCCTTAGTTGTTACTCCATTATGACCAGATCAGCTGTTCTTGTACAAAGGACCCACAGATGTTTGCTTGGGACTAGCACTCATCTTCAATGTACAAGTGCTGGTGATCCCATTTGTTAGGTCATGCTGGTGCCTGCCACGTCAGATTGCAAGTCAAAGTAGGGAAGGGGACGGAAATGATGTATGCAATCGCTCGCCCACTGCAAGCCGAATTTACCTCTGCACTTGTCACGAGTTCGAGCGGAGTTGGAAATTTTGGGTGAGGATAACGACGGGCAGAGGTTCGTCTTGGTTGACGAGTTGCCTATCTAATGCGATAGGAGAGATAGCAATTGATGGAATTCTAATTGGATATAGGAAACGAGCTTTCCGTTCATTTCCAATTCTGGCAGTTACTACTAGAATAGTCAGTATAAAAGTGTAGGATAGAAATGGAAACGGTATGGAAATCCATTTCCTGTTCTAGAGATTTCTGGAACATGAGAAATATTAAGAAAGATACAAAGTAGGAGGAATGAGACGAACCTGGGATTGAACCCATGACCTCTTGCGTATGAGACAAAAACGATAGATTACCAAGCTTGTATCATTTGGACCCAAGATTTCATCACGATCACAAAAACTCAAATTTCAACCAATTTTCGATCTTTAGGCACCAATCGAAAGATGTAGGTTCCCGGAATTAACCCAGATTCATCCAAATTGACCTCTCTAGTCCCTGGGGAACTTGTACTAAAGCGGTACGGTTCGAGCTTCTTAATTTGGCACCTAATTTTCAAGTTTCATGTTATGAAACATAAAACTGCTTGCGAATATGCGCTCTGATAATACCAATTGTATTTGCTATCTTGTACATGCCATTTCTTGGCAATTTTTCCCTAAAGCAGTCATCGGAAAGCCCTCTGGAAGATCCGGAACATCCGTAAAATTACCCATTCCAAAAGTTCGTCCCAGAGCTTCGCGATTGTTTCGTAATAATATGTCCTGGCGAATTGTGGGTGTTATCAACAGTAAGTAAGTAGTAAGTTTTCCGTGACCTCCAAAGGCTTCCTAAATGGCTCTCGCTCTACGGAATGGTACTCTGGCAGATCCAGAACATCCGTAAAAGTGGCCAATTCCTAAAGGAATTCACGGAGGAACTTCCTTTAGAACTTCTGAAGGATCTTCCGGAAGAGATCCCGGAGCAACTTCCGGAAGAATACTCGGAGGAAGGCCTTTAGGAACTTCCCTAGGAATTATTTGATGAACTCCTGGAGGAATTTGTGAAGGAAGCTCAGGAAGAATTCGTGGAGCATCATGCGGAGAAATTTGTGGACGAATTCTCGGAAGAACTTCTAGAGGAATGGCTTCAGGAACTTTCCGGAGAATTACTTGATGAACTTCCGAAGGGATTACCGGAGGAACTCCTGGACGAACTTCCAGAGGAGTTTCTGAAGAAGATAATTTTCAGGATTTTCGGCTTTCAGTCACATGAAAATGTTGAAGAAGCTTCGGAGAAATTCAAGGAGGAACGCCACCACGTCACCGGCACTGGCTGATCTATTGCGCTAACTTTTGGAATTGGCCACTGTTTCGTCCAGGGTGGGACGACCCTACGTTGTGTTAATTTTTAAATATATACAAAATATAATTTGGGGACGTTCGCACAATATTCAAAATAAAATTAGACTGTCCTGCACGCCAAACGATCGCATTGCGTTCTGCTTGTTGGCGCGCAGATCGTAATAATACACAGAACAGAAAACAAATAAAGTACGCACGCTGCACTGTTTGGCGCGCTCTTCTTCACAGCCAGCAACGACGATGACGACGGCCGATGTGTGGTTGGACAGCCACTTTTACGGATGTTCTGGATTTTACGGGAGTCGCGAAGCTCTGGGACGTTAATTCTGCTATGAACCATTAGATGCATGATTGTACGACGCTGCAAAAGAACTTTAAAGAAGGTTCCTATAGAAGGTTTAAATTAATTTGATTTGACATTGGTGGCTAGTCTTATTTTCCATGTAAGAAAACCTGCCAATTATTCATTTCCTCTTTTTATTAGTTCTTCTTCTTTTTCTTCAAAGGCTCTTCATTCTAACTGGAACCTCGCCTGCTTTTCAACTTCTATAAGCATTTTCTATATAAGCATTTCCTCAGTTACTAATCAATTACTTCTATTTTTCGATCTTGTTCACCATTGGCACCATATGCTTCATACCTACCTTACCATCAGTCGGGCAAATGCACTCTTCGAAAAAAGTGATCTTATCTTCGTTTTCCTTATACTAAGGGAATGCCTGAATTCAAGAAAAAATCACATCCTCTCTTGCCTTCTACCGGGAAAATGCATCCCTCAAGAAGAGACTATATCTCCCTTGCCTTAAACAAAGCAAATGCCTGATATTCTCTCTTGCCATCTGCCAGGAAAATGGATTCCTTGAGAGAAGGGATCATATATCCCCTTGCCTTGGATCATAACCGGGGAAATGCCTGTATTGAAAGAATGAGTCATATCCTCACTAGCCTTCTGCCGGGTAAATGCATCTCTCAAAGAAGAAATCATATCTCCCCTTGCCTTAAGCCGAGCAAAAAGCTCAATGGAAAGAAGGAGTCATATCCTCACTTGCCTTTGCCAGGAAAATGCATCCTGTAAAGAGGGATCACATCATCCCTTGCCTTAAATCGAGTAAATGCCTGAATTGAAAGAAGGAGTCATATCCTCTCTTGCCTTCTGCCGAGAAAATGAACCCGTTGAAAGAAGGGCTCATGTCTTCAGTTGCCTAAAATCGAGCAATTCAGGCAAATTAAATAAAGCAACCACATCTTCTATTGATTTCTGCCAGGCAAATGCATCCATTGAAACAAGGAATCATACTTTTCCGTGCCAAAAGGCGAGCAAATACACAAGCCAGTACCCCGAATTAGTCATTATTCTAAGTTTATACATCACAACAATGAAGAAAAAAAAATCTAGCATGATTTTTGAAAACGTCGTATGTCCAAATGAGCGATTCTCTTTTATAACGCTCTAACTAATATTGAAGCTAGTTTTTCATTTATTACAATATTTCCACCTCAGCACGCTAGACAAAGCTATTTTCTTCAGATCTCTGTGAAAAAATCAGTTGTAAATGTTAGTATGGCTTCGTAATAATCAGAAGATAAAGTGAACAAAGAGAGCCTCTCTTTTGGACTTACGACGTTTTCAAAAATCACGCGAGAAATACTCAATAAAAGTTTGTTACTATTATTGTCTTTACTTACGATGTTTTCGGCCACCTCGAGCAATAAAAAAAGAAAAAAAGAACAGTTCATTTAAATTAGAATTATGAATGAACAACTGTTTGTCCTTCGCCTTGTACTGTTGCCATGCAGTATAGGACTAAGTATCAGAGTGTAAAATAATCGATTTTTTTGCTGAAGTCCACCTTTCTTCACTTGTCAGCTCACTTCCAGACACATTCATAGTCGGCTCTGGACTGTCAATATTCGATTGAATATTAGTCATTGAATATTTATTCACATTTTACAAATTGATAAATTATCTGAAATCTGAACACGTTTCAAATGAGTAAAGCAATTTATCACATAGAACTGAATCCGATTTTCATCCGCGAGACACTTTCAATGGTAAACATCAACATAAACAATGCTAATTATGTTTTTTCTGCACATAGTAAGCACATTCAGTGACAGTCGAATGAATGAGTTGGTGGAGTAGTCGTCTGACTATGTCATTCTATGCGATGTTTGTCAAAATTCGGACCGAAGTTTCTTCAGGAAGATGAATATTTCAAGCTCTGGTTAGAATACTTAGCAGAGCTTAAAATATTCATCTTCATGAAGCAACTTCGGTCCGAATTTTGACGAACATCGCATGAATAGACAAAAAGAAGCGACGAATTTGGTGCCGTATTTATTTGTTTAGCGATGAGATGGATATATGTACAGTGAGATGGAGATCGGAACAGTTCCCCTATATGTATACAGAGATGATAAGTGAGAGACTTGCTCATTCTCTTTAGGATTCAATCCCTGCTCATGCACACAATGCAGGGAGTCAGAGGCAACGTCAGCATGGCTACAAGTGCAACAAGGTTGAAGTTGTTTCTTGATCGCTGTGATAAAAGCAACGGATTATAGATGAAACGTGGTCTTAGAATTAGCGAGTAAAAGTGGGTAAGAGTTAGTGAGGGTGAGTAAAAGTGAGTGAATGAGGAATATGAATGAATAAGTGAGTAAAAGTGAGTGAGTGAGTGAGTAAGAGTGAGTGAATGAGCTAGATTGCCCGAGTGAGAAAAAGTGTGTAAGTGAGTGAGTAAGTAAGTAAGAATAAGTGCATGAGTAAAATTGAGTGAGTGAGAGTGAGTGAATGAGTAAGATAGAATGAGCAAGTAAGAGTCAGTGGGCGGGTAAAAGTGAGTGAGTGGTATGAATGAGCGAATGAGCAAGAGTGAGTGAATGAGTAAGAGCAAGTGAGTCCAAGAGGAAGTGAGGAAATAAGAGTAAATGAGTTAGTAAAAGTGAGAAGGTGAATAACAATTAGTACATGAGTAAAAGTGAGTTTTTTTTTAAATTACTTTATTTTCGTGCAAGGATGTTATCGACCATTTAGTAATTTGCGTTCGATCATTTATTAGTTGGTCACTAACTCATTCCAGAAGCTGAATTTCAAAATGTATTGTATGGTGGACTTCTTTTATTTTCAGAATTGTCATCATATTTGTCACCGAGGAAAGAAGCTGACTTTACCATCCACTAACGATGATATCCTTCTTTTCTAATTTATAGTGAACGTAGTTATTCTGAAAACGACGTCAACCATCACTTGCCGAATGGAGCATTTCATAACTTTTAAATAGCTTCGCTCCCAACGAAAAATTCATTGATATTATATAAGATTGCTTTTATACTAAGGGGCCGTCCAGAAACCACGTGGTCATATATGGGGGGAGGGGGTTTGGAAAATGACCACGATAAGCCACATGGGGGGAGGGGTGTCGCACTCGAACCACGTGGTTTTTTTTACACGAACAACTTTTGGTGAATAACAATAGCGGTGTAAAAAATACAAATCATTAAAATTCAATGATTTAATCATTAAACACAAAGCGCATCTAAGGGCCGATGCCCACGTAACGTCTTTTCAACTCAGCGTTAAAAGGTGTGCATCGAGAAAAATTGATAACGCAGCGTCGGTCGCAACGCCGATGCATATCTGCATTATTTGATATATCTTAGCCTAAGATCCTATATCCATACAAAAATAAACGAAAAAACAGGTTGCCATTCAGTCTCAATTTCCACAAAAAAAAATTTGGAAAGGAAAAATGGAAAAATATTTTTTTTAAATTCCGCCGCAGATGGTTTTTGGCATCACGCCGCCGACACTTTTGCATCAGCGGACTGCAGCTACAATTTTGAAAAATGTTCATGTTTTTACAATAATCCAAGAAAAAATCTTAAGAAAAAAAATTCAAAAGAATTTCTTGTGGAAAAATCAAGTAAAGAAATTTCCCGTAAAAACTTTGACATTACTTTATACAATCCTGATAATCCTGAATTTTTTTTGAACAATTCTCTCTGAGAAATTTAGGTTGGAAATTTTGCTACAAATTGATTATAAAAAAACAAAACATCTCCAGTGTAAATTCCGAAAAAATAATGTATTTCTTCGATAAGTTCTTCCGAATCTTCACCAGAAATTCTTCTTCATTTACAAAAGTAGTTTTTCGAACATTTTAAGAAGTGCACTTCAAAATGTTCAGTCTCCAGTTAGCCCTGCGAGGATTGCCAATCCTGAGATGACGAGTTCGATTCTCGTTCCTGTCTAGGATGTTTTCGGGTGGGAAACATTCTCGACACCATAGGTATAGTGTATACATCGTGCTTGCTACACAAGATATATAATCGTGCAATGGCTGGCATATAAAAGCTTTCAATTTATAACGGAGGAAATGCTTATAGAATATACTAAGTTGAAAAGCAGACCAGTTGGAATATCGAGCTATGCCACACGAAACACTTTGATATTTCCGCTGATTTTTTGTTTTTGGAATTTTGAAATGAAAATTTTCGGAATAATTTTTAAGCTCTTTGTGAATTCTATCACATTTTTTAATTTTCCAAGTATTTTTATTTCAGGCATTATTTAGAATTTCCACGGAAGAGTCTATGGATTATCTTCAAAAATCTTTGGATTTTCAAAAATAAATCTTTAAAATTCTCAAGGTTCATGTTATTTTAATTTGAACCAGAAATCATACCAAAATTTCGTCGGGAATTTATTCTTCTTCAGGATGTCATTTTGATTTTTTGTAGGTTTAGCTAAACATTGCTTTAAATCTTTACCATGCGAAGATGCACAGGAAATGGTTTAGAAAGTTTAAGGAATTTTCACATTAGAAAATCTTTAAAATTTTGATTTAATTTTTTAATGAATTCCTACTGGAAATGCTTCAAAAGTACAACCTTTTCAAGTACCACAAAAGTACTTTTTTTTTCGTTATTTCCACTTGTAAAAAAACTTCGGAATTTTCTCGGGAATTGGTGTTTCAGATGAACTTTTTCAATTTTCTTCTGGAAAATCTTAGGAATTTCCATCGGAAATATTTTGGCATATTCCGAATAATTTCTTTTGGAAATTAAAAAAAAACTGCTGAAAGTTTCTAAGAATTTCTTTTGGAAAACGAAAAAAAATTCCATTGGAAATTTAGAAGAATTTCCACAAAATTCTAGTAGTGCGCATGAAAAAGGTTATGAAGCTTGCATTTAAAAAATCAACATGAAATTCTAGATAAAATGCTTTTCAAATTCATAAAAGAGTCTTAGAACTAAGGAGATTCCTGCGATATGAAAAAAAGTAGCAGTGTTCCAGAAAAAAACACTCCAATTCCTAAATCAATCTAATTTAAAAAATAGTGTTATAATAACGATTGAAATTGATTTCCAAAACAAATCTCAACCCTTTCAGGAATGATGGGTCATATATGCCCAGCGTTTTAGATTGTCTATAAAATCACAAAAGAGAGCTAGGCCACCATTTTCTTCAGTAAAATTGTTCATCTAGATATTGGCTTCACAGAAAAAATATGGGAGCTCAAATTTGACTGACCATGAAAGCTCAGATATCCGAAACCTTCGGAAGATTTCGATTCTAAGAGCATGTAAATAAAGTTTAAATGTTTGAATCATTCTGTATAGATGGGTGGTCAGATAAAATGGGCCATCCTGAACGTTAAGCCAGTGATTAATATTCAGGAATACGAGATGCTCAAGGTACTTCAAAATGCTCTCAAGTTCTGCCCACGAATCTACCAGATCAATCAAAATTTGCAATGTTCTCATCATCGGTATATATCCAATCCGATAAAATAAGCATATGATTATAATTTCCATTAACATGAGATCCAAGAGACAAGGTACCTAAAATTATCTTGAGTCAACATCAACATCAAGTTGCACAATGACAATGACTATGATTGTTCCCAAACTGTTTTTGTAGGGCCTTAGAAGCACTGGGTTCACGGACTTGAATGATCAAGTAGTTCAAACATTACGACTTTCAGGTCGTTTTGTATAAGCTAAAAAGTCTGTAGTAGCTTGTATAAATAATAATTGAAGTCATATCAACCCAATGGACCTACTGGGATATTATATCATACATCATTCATAAGTTGGTTAATTGGATAAATCGAATGATACGAACTCCAAAATAATAATTGGTCTATAATACATTCATTCGCTTATGAAATGACCATTGATTGAAGCATATTCGAGATGTGGAATAAAAGTTCCTTGGGAAATTATTCGAGAGAACCATCAGAGTGATCGAGAAAATATTTTTAGTATGGTATCATTTGCTTCCACGAGTCGATATCAAAATAAAATTTCAATGAAGAATTAGAAATTTTGAGAGAGCCAGCTCTGGATTGAAAATCTCTTTAGTAGAGAAAAAAATAGAAATTTTCCATAATAAAATAGGAAATTGCCAATAAAGAACAATAATACACACAACAATAATAAATTAGCACTTGTAAAAGCAAAAATTGCAATTATGAAATAAGAATTTTCCATGAAGAAATCAAAATGTTCAACGAAAAAATACAAAATTTTCATGAATAAATCAATATTAGCAATGAACAATTAAAAAAAAATTTATAATTATTTATTTCTAATGTTGATGATTCTGAAAACAATACTGAAATTTCTACATGAATGCTACTCAAAAGAAACAACAGTAGGAGGTTTTATTTGCATCTCTAAGATTACATATTAACTTTATGATTCTCTGATAAACTTTTCGTTGTAGGAGTATAGCTCAGATGCTTCGCTGAGGTTAATATCTTAAGAATTTACAGTAGCTCCAGAGCTATGGAAGGTCCCAAATACTCTAAGGAATCTATAGGGATATTCAGTGATGAACTTTATAGTTATTTAAAAAAAAACACTAATAAAAAATTTTTAAAAAATTATAGATATGAGATTTTTTTGGAAAATTTCTAAACCATTATAAATTTTTCTCGAAATTTTTATAAGATTTTCGCGAGTCCACATTTTTTTGTACCCTCCTGATGCATTGAAGGTGAGCGAATTCTAGATATCCTAATACCTGATACACATTACAACATGATGACATCATCAAAATTTTCGACTTCATGAAAATTTATATTTTCCATGCTGGGTTTAGTTTGATTTTGAATCAATTGAAATTGTACACCTTCAAAATTGATCGGATTAACCATATATATTAGTAACATAAGGTTTTTTTTTAATTGCTGTACTTGAAAAAAACCACGTGGTCATAGGGGGGGGGAGGGGGGGTCTGCCAATTGACCACGATAAACCACATGGGGGGAGGGGGGTTAAAAATCTTCAAAAATATGACCACGTGGTTTCTGGATGGCCCCTAACAGGAAGCGTTTGGTACGGAAGGTCCACGCTTTCTTCCTTTCCCTTAAATTTCATGGAATGGATCGACTTTAAGGGTTTACAAATTCTGAAGTCGCTCAGTATCTAGAAATCATCTCTACGGTACATACTGCGTAGTTGGCCTGGTCGCATGAAAAGAAAAATGACCGAATTTAGAAACCGTCATTTTCCAGGATGCTTTCAAGTATTGGCTGCGCAAGTATGAGATTAGATTAGATTAGATTAGATGAGATTAGAAGGTTTTTTTACAACTCTGCCTAATGGTTAGTTGTTAAAATTCAACTAATAACGGAGTTACTGCAACTAGTAACTTAAACTAAATTATTGGAATTTTGTTATCATTTAGTCTAAGTTAATGAATCTATAGCTATAACTCTGTTACTAGTGGAATTCAAACAACGAATCTTTAGACAGAGTTGTAGAAAAACCTTCGCACTAGAAGTTCACCATACAACACATTTTGAAATTCAGCTTCTGGATTGAGTTATTGACAAACTACTAAATGATCGAACGCAAATTACTAAATGATCGATAACATCCTTGTTTTCGTGATTTTTTTTTATAATTTAGTATAAGTTCATCACGGATTAAAAGTGAGTGAGTATGTAAGACTGAGTAAGTGACTAAGAGTGGGTGAGTGAGCGAGTAAGAGTGAGTGAGTAAGAGTGAGCGAGAAAGAGAGAGAGTTAGTGGTTGAGAGTAGGTGAATTAGTTAAAATGGATAAGAGAGTAATAATTAGTGATGCAGAGGAAGTGAGTGAGTAAGGGTGTGTGTCTGTGAGAGAGAGAGGGAGGTCGTGTTGACTTAAGGAAGGCATCATCTCTGTTCGTCTTATATCGGGCAGACGCGTTAGACATAATTACCTCTGCGTGTCTTATACCGGGCAAACGCGTTCGTTTCAAAAAGGCATAATCTCCTCTGTCTGCCTTATACCGGCCAAACGCGTTCATTTAACGAAGGCATAATCTCCTGCATATACCTTATACAGGGGAAACGGGTCCATTTAAAGAAGGTGCGATTTCCTCTGTCTGTTTCCTCTGCCTTATACCGGGAAATTTCGTTCTATTGAATGAAGGCTTTCACAATCCTTTTCCTAGAATAGTAGGGGAAGGTGGTCGATTTATTGTATTGCAGCGGCACGGAAAGTGACCGCTGCAAGAATTCTTTTACAACGGTTTGTCTACCTAGGCGCCCACTTGCTGTGGTATAAATTTCACGATGTTTCGTGCAGCGAGTCAAAAATTATTCCAGATTTCGGACAGCTTCCTAGCCAAAAATTCTACATGGCGACGGCACGAGGAGTAGTTCCTGCGAAGTTTAAGTTTGCTTTTTGGACAAACTTGCAAAAAGCCAGATGATTTTGGCAAGAGATATGCAGTAGATCTGTTCACCATTTTCAAAAGTATTTCAGATTCAAAGTGCCACCCCTCTATTTCAATAAGTATCTTAAATGGAGTCTCCTGACCAATTTTTAGCCAAATCCATGGAGATTTAGAGATGCATCAAACGAGACTTTTTCGTAAAAAAATCGTCTGAATGCATCAATTTAACTCCACATAATAAAAGGATTATTCGTTGATAGCTTCTTAAGACTATTATCTACTACTTTGTCATTGATTTTAGGATGTTTAGACAGCTTATTCTATGACTTTTTATTAGATTTAGCTGAAAAAAATGCCTGACAACCAGAAAAATAATTTTAGGTGCTTCTGGGGGTAGTATAAATTTTCAATATGTGTCCAATTCAATTTTTCCTTTCATTTCCTTCGAGTGTTGCGGAAGTTTCGTCCATATATCACTTTATTCTGAAAAATAAGCTTCGGCATGTAATAATGCAGTTTTCATGAAATACTTAACATTTTAATAGGGTAGTCAAGCAAAACCATTCCCCCCATGCTAAAACAAAATTGACCATGATTTATGAGCAATGTCATCCAGTTTGCTCGACCTACTGGTATGGATCTAGAGTGGGCTATGTGGTAGTGTCAGGGCCTGCAGATCAAGACAGAAAAAACCCCATCGGATATCGCCCCCCCCCCTAAATTGTGGAAAGATTGAAAGTACCCGTACCCGAAATGAATTCCCTAGCATTCCAATCTGGAATTCTTTTCGCAATTACTTCAGAATATTCTTCAAGAAATCCTCTAGAAATATCTTCATGAATTTCTCCTGGAATTAATCCAAGTATTTCCCCAGAAATTCTTACAGGTATTTTTTCGGGAGTTTCTTCAGGTACTTCTCCAGGAATTCCTTCAGGAATTTCTCCGGGAGATTTTCCGCGGAAGTGTACCATAATTCCTTTCGGACTTCACTCGGAATTTACTCGGATATCTGCCAAGAGTTCTTCCAGAAATTTCTTCGGAACAATCCGCAGGGATTTTCTTTAGCAATTCATCTGGGAATACTTCCAGGATTTCATCTGGGAATTTCTGCATTAATCCTCCTGGTATTTTTCTGGGAATTCCTTCAGATATTTTTTCGGAAATTCCTTTAGCAACTTCTCTAAGAATTATTTCAGGACTTCCATGTGGGAATTCCTCCGGAAGTGCTTGTGGGAGTTTCTCCTGGAGTTCTTCCAGGAGTTTTTCCAAGAAATTCTCCGGTAATACTTCCAGGAACTTTACAGGGAATTCCTGGACGATATTTGGCAGGTATTTTACGGGAAATGGGATTTCCGAAGTTCCTTCAAAAATATTTTTTCTCTTTCTCTAGGGTATTTCATCGGATGTTCCTCTGAAGTTCCACCAGTAGTTCCTTCGGGAATTCAATCAGCCTTTCTTCCAGGAATTCATTTAGCATTTCTTTAGGCATTTATCTACAAATTCCTCCAGAAGTTTCTCGGAGAATTTCTCTGGGAGTTCTTACGGAATTCCTCCGGAGGTTCTTTAAGAATTCTTCCAGGAGTTCCTCCTGGAATTCTTACGGAAGTTCCTTTGGGAGTTCATCCTAGAATTCTTACGAGAGTTCCTCTAGGATTTCCTCCGAAATTCTTCCTGTAGTTCTTCAATAAATTCCCCAGAAGTTCCAGCGGCAGTTCCTCCGAGAATTGCTCTGATAATTTCTCCGGAAATTCCTATAGAAAATCTTCCCGTAGTTCCTCCGGAAATTACTCTGGGAGTTCCTCCGAGAGTTCCTTTTCAGAGAAACACCCGGAGAAACTGCCGGTAAAACTCCCGGAGGGATTCTCGTAGAAACTGCTGGTGGATCTCCCGGAGGAATTCCCGAAGGAACTGCCGGAGGAGCTCCCGTAAGATCTCCCGTAAGAACTCCCGGAGGAATTTCAGGAGGAGCTCCTAGAAGAATTTCTAGAGGACCACCCGGATGGGCTCCCAGAGAAACTATCGGAAGAACTTCGGGAGGAATTTCCAGCTCAATTTCTGAAGAAAGCCTAAATGATTTCCTGAAAAAAGCCTGAATAATTTCCTGGGATAGCTTCTGGTGGAGCTCCCGGAGGAATTTCCGGAGAAACTACCGGATGAATTGCTGGTGGAATTCCCGGAGGAACGCTCGAAGGAATTTTCTGGAAGAATTTCTGAAGAAACTCCCGGGAGAATTTTCAAAGGAACCTCGGGGAAACTACCAGAAGCATTCTCGGAAACAAGAGAATTCATCTTATAGACAAATCTCGTCTAGCTGAAACCTTTGTTGGGGTTTGTAGCTGGACCATCATCATCAGAGGACCTCCCGGAGAATTCCCTGAGGAGTTCGCAGAGAAATTCTCGGAGAAGCTTCTGGTGGAAAATCTATATAAATTCCTGAATAAGCCCAAATAAATTCAAATTCTGCTGAAATTCCCGAAAGAATTTTCAGAGGAACTGCCGATAGATCAACCGGAATAATTTTCGAAGGAAATCCTAGAGAAATTGGAAATGCCGGTGGAACTCCTGGAAGAATTCCAGGAGGAATTATCGGAGAAACTCCTGGAGGATCTCCTAGTGGAAATCTTGAAGCTTCCACCGGAATTCTTCCAGGATTTCATTGCGAATTAATCTAGGTATTCCTCCGAAAATTCCATTTTTGATTTCATTTTCGGTATAATTTCTGTATAAATTTCCGGTGGAATTCCTGAAGAAATTCTTTGAAATTTTCACAAGAAATTATTCAAAACAATTCACGGAAAATTTTATGGAATTTACACAAGAAATTCAAAGATTTTTCGTGAAATTCTCAGGAATGTTTACTGGCAATTCTGCGGAATTTCAACGGAATATTCTTATTCCTAAAAATTATGGGAAACAACACGAAATTATATGAATTATTGCAGGGAATTCTGCAGAACTTATAAAGAAGTTCGTGAAGATTTTCTTGGAGTAAATAATGGTGGAATTTTCGTATCAATTCCAGGCAAAATTTATGGTGGAATTCCTGAAGACACTGCCGAAGAAGTTGCTGGAGGCATTCCTAAAGAATCCCTGATAGAATTTCGGATAGAATGCAGGGAGCGATTGTCGAAGGAATTCCTGGAGAAAGCTTGCATATTGATTTTTCTGCCTATTTTATAATAAATATTATTTCAGAGAGAATTTGTTCAGAAATTCAGATGTATGTATCTAGTTTTCTAAAACTTATGGAAGAATGCAGGATTTTTATAATAATTGTTATAGCCGATTTTATATTCTTTCTGAATACTAAGTTCGTTAATATTTTTCTCACTTTATTTAAAAATATCTGATGAGCAATAAATCGCGCATTTTTAAATCCATTATTGTTTTAATCATTATTGTTTTAATCATTATTGTTTTGATTTGGTTTCATGTGTTAATATTCATGTGTTTCAAACTACTATAAAACTACGATTTAGAAGACCAAAAAAGTTGCCCCCCCCCTCCTCGAAATCCTGGGTTTGCCCATGGGATAACCAAATGGTTCAAAGGGTCTCTTTCTCTTATGATTTAGTTTTCTTGCTCTCAAATACATTAAATCCATTCTACAAGCATTCTATGTGACTGAAAAAGTGACTTATTCTCACCCCCATACGATCCATTGTCACTCCCGATGGCGTTACCTTGAATATAACCGAAAAATAATTCAAAAACCAGATTAATCCACCTAGCGGTGATGGTGCCTTTCTCGTTCGTTCAAAAGGTTTGGAAAAATCTCAAGTAACACCAATATGTGGATTGGTCTTATTTTTTGTTTATATGCATAAAAAAAATTCTCGCCAAACGCAATTTGTTGCAAACAAATCGGATGTGCATAAGAGCAAAAAATGGTATTTTATTTTGTAGTTTTAAAATTAGTATTTTCGCCATAACTTTTGACCCAATTGTACGATCCAGCCAAGTTTCTATAGGAAACAATGGAACAAGATTCTGCGTCGAATGCAATCTGTTGCGAGCGACATGAGAAGCACACATATTGCACATCAATCACAGTAACTTATATATGACCGGATTCAGTCACAATATGGTTACTGCAACCAGATTTGTTGAACTTGTGTTGCTTGGATAATAGATGAAGTCTAAGTGCTAAAAAAGTGAGCTAGGCTTTTTTGAACTCTTTTTCACAATAAATAGTAATTTGACCATAACTTCTAAGCCCATGGTCCGATCTGGCCAATTTTCAATAAGTAAGAAAATATGAGACATCCTGCCTCGGATGCACTTTAATGCGAGCAAATCGATTGAGGAAAAGTGCCTGGAAAATGTGTGACATTTTTTAAGCGATTTTTTCGTATGAATTTGTATTATGGCCATAACTTTCGATCCCATAGTCCGATATGGCCAATTTCAAATAGGAAACAACGGGACAGGATTCTGCGTCGAATGCAACTTGTTGTGAGCAAATCGGTTAAGGATAAGTGCACGAAAAATGAGTGACATTTTTTAGCGATTTTTTCGTATGAATTTGTATTTTGTTCATAACTTCTGATCCCATAGTCCGATCTGACCATTTTCAAATAGGAAACAATGGGACAGGATTCTGCGTCGAATGCAACTTGTTGCGAGCAAATCGGTTGAGGATAAGTGCCCGAAAAATGAGTGACATTTTTTACGCGATTTTTTCGTATGAATTTGTATTTTGGCCATAACTTCTGATCCCATAGTCCGATCTGACCATTTTCAAATAGGAAACAATGGGACAGGATTCTGCGTCGAATGCAACTTGTTGCGAGCAAATCGGTTAAGGATAAGTGCCCGAAAAATGAGTGACATTTTTACGCGAATTTTTCGTATGAATTTGTATTTTGGCCATAACTTTCGATCTGGCCAATTTCAAATAGAAAACAATGTGACAGGATTCTGCGTCGAATGCAACTTGTTGCGAGCAAATCGGTTGAGAATAAGTGCCCGAAAAATGAGTGACATTTTTTACGCGATTTTTTCGTATGAATTTGTATTTTGGCCATAACTTCTGATCCCATAGTCCGATCTGGCCAATTTCAAATAGGAATCAATGGTACAGGATTCTGCGTCGAATGCAACTTGTTGCGAGCAAATCGGTTGAGGATAAGTGCCCGAAAAATGAGTGACATTTTTTTTAGTAGTTTTGCGCACACACACACACACACATACACACACACATACACACACACACACACACACACACACACACACACACACACACACACACACACACACACACACACACACACACACACACACACACACACACACACACACACACACACACACACACACACACACACACACACACACACACACACACACACACACACACAGACATCATCTCGATTCGTCGAACTGAGTCGATTGGTATATAACACTATGGGTCTCCGGGCCTTCTATAAAAAGTTTGTTTTTGGAGCGATCATATAGCCTTTACCGTATACTTAGTATACGAGAAAGGCAAAAAGGTAGTTTGGCCATAACTTCCGATCCCATAGTCAGACTTGGTCAATTTTCAATAGGAAACAATGGGAAAGGATTTTGCGTCGAATGCAATTTATTGCGAGCAAATCGGTTGAGGATAAGTGCCCGAAAAATGAGTGACATTTTTTACGCGATTTTTGCGTATAAATTTGTATTTTGGCCATAACTTCCGATTCCATAGTCCGACCTGGCCAATTTTCAATAGGAAACAATGGGAAAGGATTCTGCGTCGAATGCAATTTGTTGCGAGCAAATCGGTTGAGGATAAGTGCCCGAAAAATGAGTGACATTTTTTACGCGATTTTTGCGTATAAATTTGTATTTTGGCCATAACTTCCGATCCCATAGTCCGACCTGGCCAATTTTCAATAGGAAACAATGGGAAAGGATTCTGCGTCGAATGCAATTTGTTGCAAGCAAATCGGTTGAGGGTAAGTGCCCGAAAAATGAGTGACATTTTTTACGCGATTTTTACGTATAAATTTGTGTTTTGGCCATAAATTCCGATCCCATAGTCCAACCTGGCCAATTTTCAATAGGAAACAATGGGAAAGGATTCTGCGTCGAATGCAATTTGTTGCGAGCAAATCGGTTGAGGATAAGTGCCCGAAAAATGAGTGACATTTTTTACGCGATTTTTGCGTATAAATTTGTATTTTGGCCATAACTTCCGATCCCATAGTCCGACCTGGCCAATTTTCAATAGGAAACAATGGGAAAGGATTCTGCGTCGAATGCAATTTGTTGCGAGCAAATCGGTTGAGGATAAGTGCCCGAAAAATGAGTGACATTTTTTGCGTCGTTTTGTGCGCACACACACACACACACATACACACACACACACACACACACACACAGACATCACCTCAATTCGTCGAACTGAGTCGATTGGTATATAACACTATGGGTCTCCGGGCCTTCTATAAAAAGTTTGTTTTTGGAGCGATCATATAGCCTTTACCGTATACTTAGTATACGAGAAAGGCAAAAATAGTCAAAGGGGCTTTCCTCCAAATTCAATGAAATTTAACTTTGGATGCATTTTTCCGAATTGATTATAAAGACTCTGATTGAAAAAACTATGAAGAAGACGTAAAAATCATGCAATTATGCAAATCGCGATTCGAATCATGAGCGATTATCTGGGGCATGATTCTGATGGGCTTTGACTCACGCATGATTTGAATTGCCAATGAGATTTGAGAATTTGAGATTTTACCAACACTGCTTAGTATACAATCTGTACAATAGATGCAAAACGTTTATCACAAGATGTCGCTGCAATCATACTCAAAACAAGTCGATGAGCACGGCTTAATTTAACATTGGTTAATTATTACCTTTCATAGATCGTACATCTGAGTCACACCAACATGGGGCCAATTCGCTCAACTTATTGCACCGGTTACAATGTTGACAGCTTCCCCCTACATACTTTACGTGCTAAAAATGCACGGTAGAACAACCGCCCCCAATCACCACGTGTAGGTGTATGTAGTAAATGTCGGGGCAGCAAAACAGTGACACCACTCCGAAGTTATAATTTATTCAGACGATAAGTGTGGTTATGAATTTCTGTCTGTCCTTGCACACCCTACTCCATCCCGCCAACAAGGACACCAACAACTTGAATCCCAAAACCCAGCAAGATTGGTCAATGGCATCAGCTTCTTTGGCGTCACTGTCGACGGTGCACAGTGCGCTAATGGAAGCACTCTGAACTTACTTGCAGCATCTTTGGGTACAGCGTCTTCTCCGGTCGTCGTTAGCCGGTGCGCGCTGGTTGGGGGCTTTGCCTGCACTGTCATGTTGGTGGAGGTGGCTCTGCTCGTTCGTTTGCCAACTCTAAGAAAGTGGAACAAGATCGTTATATTGCTGCTTGTTCCAGTGGAACTTGTATTACATCGCAACTGGAGCGTTAACGGTTGGATTCATTATTGGCTCACCTGTTTTAATCTCTTAGCCACGTCTGGAGCCAAAGATGTCGTAGGTATTTGTTTTTATAACATGCTTCTGTTTAATTTCCTCTGAAATCTGGGATTAGTTTCAGCACGGTATTTATTTTGTAAATATTATTCACAGGAAACTTTATATTTGGTTTATTAATTGAATACGAGCTGTCTAGCGTTAACCATATTGGATGTGGCAGGGCTAGAGCCGATAGAGATGATGTTTTTTGCCTTCTGTTTCAAAGTAGGACCTAGAGAAAATAGCACAATCACCACCAGGTAAATCTGGGAGTATGCACGGAACTGATCCAACATATACCATGTAAACTGTTATCGCATTTCTTCTGAAATCCATTTGTCTAAAATTTCTTTCAATGAGAATTCGTTCACGGAAGCGATAATTCCGTAATTGCCTATTATAGCATTGTGTTACTACTGAATAGTTTCATGCACTTTTCTGGGGTTATTTCAATTTTGCCGGCGAACGAATCGTATAGTAAGCAAGCCGAAGAATTCCCCATTATTTGGATGCTGTTCACATTTCAAGGGCACCAACTTCAATGCTCCATTGAATTGCTGACTGGTATTCATAATAGGGTCGTTGAGATTCTTTCAATCGTGTTGGGGGCTTTTCCGTTTTCTCAAGGACTTCCATCGATTCGAATCAATACCTCCGCCAGTTTCACACACATACATACTTACAGTATTCCAACCATCGTCGAATGATCCCATTAGCTTTGAGAACTCGTCGAATGGCGGTTGGGTCCCATGTAAGTACAACGTTATAAGCAGCAGGAATTCATTGGGCGGTTGTGCTCTCCGGTACCAGCGTTGGGACACGCTAGGTTTGTATTTTCTTCTAGGTATGTGAGCTTCGGTATATCTAACAATTACACGAGCCCACTTCCGTAGAAGTGTTTATTTCCTTATCTCGATCGTCGTCGCATTCGATACAACGCACGCACATTCTAACTGGCTTCTATTCAGTTCCAGAGCATTATACCGTGCGGGAACGAAAACTGTACGGTCCATGGATACCAAATTTATTCTGGGTTTATTGAGCAAATTAAGACTAATAAAGATGGAAATGAATTAATTCTTTTTTCGCTTCTATAGAAAGAAATCATCAGAATTTTCGTAGCTTGAAATCCCGAAACCAGGAATTCTTGACTATAGATTGCTGAAGACATTCCAAGAAATTTATGGACAACAAAAAAACTAAAATCTAGAAGCTTTTAATAACCATCTGTGGAGTTTTGTGTGGACTTAGAATGTATTTATAAGGAATTCCTTTTGAAGAAATTGCTGGAAAAATCTAGAGAAGTTCTGGATTAATTCCTGAGCAATTTTTAGAGAATGAACTAAGGATTCTTGGGTGATTTGTTAAAATACTCTAGGAGAATTATTAGAGTTATTGTTTTACAATTAATTGCTAGACGATTTAAAAGAAATCCCCAGAGAATTCTTAGAGGCATATCCCGAGATGTCCAGACGGAATCTCCAGAGAATTGGGTACGAATTTCTTCCGGAATTCTGTCGGAATACTTCCAGTGTTAAAAAAAAAATCATTCGCAAACGTCAATCATCGAGTTCTCCCAGGCGATCAGACTCGTATGCGAATTTGAAGGTATGCGTAGCGACTGGGTTTTTTAAAGGAATTGAATTGTAGGAATTCTGTTCGTCTTTTTCCTGAAATTTAGTTGGAATCCGAGCCGGATTACTGTAGAAATTAAACTCGGAATTCGGAGAATTGTATTGAAAATACTCTCGGAATTCTGTCTATATTACTCTCAGCATTGAGTCGGAATTACTTCAGAAATTCTGTTGGAAATCCTTCAAGAATTCTATCAGAATTCATATAGGAATCCGACGCCATTCTTTCAGAAATTCTTTAGGAATTTATTCCGGAATTCGTTTGGAGCTTCTTCTTGAACTGTGTCAGAATTTTTCCCAGAATTCTTCTGAAGCTCCTCCCGGATCTCTGTGTGAATTCTTTTTGGACCTCTCTTGGTGGACCTCTGTCGCAATTTGCTTCCGGAATTTCGTTTGAATCTTTCCCACCACTCTGTTAGATACCTTTTGATATTATGTCGGAATTCTTCCTGGGATTCCAACGAATTTCTTACCGGAGTTCTGTAGGAGTTTTTCCCGAATTTCTGTCGGAATTCTGTTGGAATTGCTCCAGAAATTCTGTCGAAGCTCCTCCCAGAATTATTTCAGAATACTGTCAGAAATTCCAGAATTCTGTCGGTGTTCTTTACGGATTTCTGTAGGAATTTCTCTAGGAATTTTGTTAGAATTTCTGCCTGGAACTCCTTTCTTCTATTAGGATTCCTCCAGAAATTCTATTAAAATATTTCCAGGATTTTAGTCGTAAGACCTTTTTAAATTCAGTTGAAATTCCCCCAAAAAGTCGCAAAGGATTCCTTCAGGAAGTGAAAAAAAATCTGTTGCTTTGTCGGAGTTGAACATGAATTCGGTTGGAAGAATTCTGTTCAAATTCCCCCACGAATTCTGTCGGAATATCTCCAGGAAACCAAAAAACAAAAAAAGCCGAAAATTGCTACCGAAGCTTTGTCGGAATTCCTTTCTTATTTCTGTCAGACCTCTTTAAAAATTTCTGTCAGAATTGCTTCAGGAATTGTTTCGCAATTCCTTCCGTTTTCGCAATTTTCTCCGGAATGCTGACGGAATTCCTACCGAATATCTCAAGGATTTTTTTTCCAGAATCCTGTCGGAATTCTTCCCCGAATTCTGTTGAAGCTTCTTTGAAAAACTTTCGAAATTTATTGTTCAGAGGAAATTTTTTCACAAGTTGTGTCAGCATTGCTTCTCAAATTCTTTCAGAATTGCTTCTCAGATTTTGTTGGAAAACGGTCGGAATTGCTTCTTGAATTCAACAGGAATTCCTTCTGGAATTCTAACGAAAATCCTTCCAGAGTTCTGACGGAGTTTCTCTTGAAATTCTGATGGTATTCCTTTTTGAATTCTGTCAGTTTACCTCCTGCAAATCTATTAGAGTTCCTCATGGAATGCAGTCGGAATTTTTTAAACTCCTTCCAGATTTTTGTTGGAATTCTGTTAGAACTCAGATAGTGATTCCCATAGAGTTCAAAAAAAAATTCATACAGATTTCCAGGAGAAATTCCGACATGTACCAGTGTGAATACCGGCAGGATTCCGGAAGTATTTCGGGAGGAATTCCGACATAATTGGGAGAGAAGTTTTCACAGAGTTCCGAAAGAATTCTCGTTAGATTCCTGAAAGAAATTTCATCAGAATTCCAGTGGAAATTTCGACAGAATTCCGGTACAAATACCATCAGAATTCAAGAAGAAATTTTAATATAGAGAGGAGTGACGACAAAATAGTGGAATTGTGGAATTCAGATAGAATCACGGGACGAATTACATCGAAATCCGGGACAGCTAAATTCCAGAAGGAGCTCAGAAAGTTTTCTGAAGAAGCTCCAACAAAATTACGAGAAGAATTCCGATAGATATTCGGAAGGAATTTCGATAGAATTCCGGAACAAATTGCGAAAAAATTTCGGAAGGAATTGCGAAAGAATCTCAGATAGAATTCTGACAGAGTTCCTGGAGGAATTCGGATAGAACTTTTGGAGCAATTTTATTATAGTTCCTAAAATTTCTGAATTCCAACCGAATTCCTGTGGGAACTCGGACAAATTTCCCAAGAGGAATTCCAACAAAGTCCTATAAAAAATTCACACAATTTTGAAAAAAAAATCCGACAAGATTGTGGGAGAAATTTCAACAGATTTTTTTTACTTCCTAGTGGAATTTATTGGAGGAAACTTTTTGGAGGAATTTCAACCTAATTTCAGAAGGTCTCTCGACTTAATTTCTGCCAATATTTTGATAGATCTTCTGGGGGAATCTTAACATAATTCTCGGATAAATTTCCGGGAGGAGTTTCAGGCAGAACCAAATTTCTAGAGAAAGCCTGACAGAATTCCATTAAGAGCACTGACAGAATTCTGCCAGTATTCCGGGAAGATTTCCGGCAGAATTCCGGGAAAACTGCAACCGCATTCCAGTAAAAATTCCGTTAGAATTCCAGTAAGAATTCCGACAGAATACTAAAAGGTATTCTGACAGATATCTCTCCGAACTCTGTCGAATTTTTTTCCAAATGTTGTCATAATTCCTTTAGGAATTCTATTGGAACTCTTTCTCTCACCAAATCCACTTAATCCAGTATTTTGCGGTCGATAATGGCAGTGTGAGTTCCTTTGAATTTGATATTCAAGAGGTAGAAAACATTGGAACTCATCTAGTTTGCCTTGATCGTATGAAAAAAATTTAAGTAAAAAATTAAATGTCAACAAATTTACGAGCTGAGCTTAGGCATCAGGTTTTAATTTTCTGTTCAAAACTATAATAATAAACTTACATATTTCTGGAATGGGCAAAATAAAGCTCAATCATTCAGTTATTTGAAATTATAGGAATAAAAACAAGGACCTCCTGAAGTAATAACGAAACAAGTTTAACAAAAACGCATCCATGCCATTGCATAGTGAAATAATAAACCTATTCAATTCTTGAAGATTTTTTTTTTTTTATAACTGTAACTGTGTTTTAAAATAAATTTATTATATTCGAAATTGAAACCATTCAAAAAGTAGTTTTGGAGCAGATCGGCAACGCGATCTTGATGCTTCCTTAGCCGTGAGCCGCATTTTTTTGCTTTTATCATTCCTAATGGAGTAATTTTAACACCAATAACTGTTTTAATACCAGCTGATAGATATATTTTAAAACATTCGCCCAAATACTAACTTGTATGGTCAAAGCTGATTTTTATTGTGCGAGAAGCAAATGCATGAAAAAACGCCCAAAATGGTGAGCATCACTGATTTAAACTAACGAGATTTGAGATCTTGGTTTTCCACATTAAACACAATCAAGCTTTGTTATGTCCTAAGAGAGAATTTTTGTTTTACATAAAATTTGCTAATTACATAATTTCTACATGAATTTTTCTGCCGAATACCTATAGTCTTTTCTGAAATCATTTCTGTCGATGTGTCCGCGGAAGTGTACACATTTGAACCCGAACTGTACTTAAGCAGGGACGAAATAGTCTTGGAGCGTTTTCTAAGTACTATCCTCACGTGAATTTCCAAGAGCTCAAGTCAAAACCACTCGAACTGAAAGCGCTCCACCGGAGCTCAAGAACGTTACGCAATGTCAAGCGAGCATCCTTCGGATGGATGGAAGAAACGGATCGGAAGGAAAGGAATCGCGTCACGCCAGCTCCCTCCTCTGTTCATTATCCTGCACATCATCAACGCGTCGCTTGACAACCATCATCGCATCGTCGAGACAGACTGCAACTCGATGGAAGAACTTTCTTTTTTTTTCCTTCATAAAAAGTTACTTTGCCCAAGAGAGTATTTTCTGTGGCTCGTTATAATTAACGATACTTACGCCTCCTTTTCAGACGGGCTGTCAGTTGATGATTGAGGTAATATAGCTAGCAATACTAGTTCATAACTTGCCCAAAGGCACCATCAATTAGGCGGTGGTTGGAGAAACGGAGCCTCGCGAGGAAAGGTCGAATGTTAATTAATTTTGAACTTGGCCAACCGTGTGCTTAAAGTGAATGGATTAGTATTCGAGCGGAAATCGTAGCTTGGTTGCACCGCAATAGGTCACTGCTGACGACTGCCAAAGTGGGTTCACATCAATCACGTAATGGATGTTGTAATGAGACGGAACGGAGTTTCTGAGCACTCATTGAAGCCAAAATCTTTCCGAAAAGACTAATCCCATTTCGTCAGAGCCAAAGCAGAAGTATATTGAACCCCAAAATTGAACGTACACCATCGAACAGATGGAACAGGCGAAATAATTTGCTCAGACGATTTCTTTTAAGGGATATTTTTTTTGAATCCGAACATGTTTGTTGTTTATTTTTATAGAATCAGCCTAATACTTTTACCTTTTCTTTCTTTCTTTTACTAAACATGCTGCGACGCATCAAGTCTAAGAAATGTTTTATTATCATTCTTTGAAATGGAAGGGAGCTGGATTTTTTTAAAAGAAATTGCAAAATCTTTTAAATAACATTACTCGCATACTTTCTTGTAGCTGATTGGAGAATTCAAATATGCAATATGAAGAGGATGATTTGGGTCGGTTTTTGGGTAAAAAGTTCGTTAAATCAGCAGATAAAACGCAGGATATTTTTGACGTAGGATTACATCTTTCCGGAACATAGGGGGGTCGTTCTGCAGTTTCAAATCTGAGACCGTCACGAAAAGTGAGCAGGAATCTTCCTTTATTCCAGAGGTCAGGATTCTTCCTTATTTATATTTGTCCGATCTCAACAGTAAAACTGGAAAACGCGTATCGTAGCATCTGGACTTGTACTACCGTAATCTGAAAAAGTGACGTATACGCCATTTTCCAAAAATTGTGTTAACGAGTACTACTCATCGAGCTTTTTAACAGAAAATGGAAAACATACCTGTTGTAAAATTGCTGTTACGTCACTTTTCCAGATTACGGCAGTGTACATTCTACTAAAATACTTTTTAGGAATTTGATCAGCTGTTTTGCGGCATACTTAGATAATATTGTGGGCAGCAGGAACTATGTCCAAGGGCTTAACGATCCCTCCCCAGGCCATCTGCGAGTTGTGGGGCCTGCCTAGGATGTGGTGGTATTTTACAATGTGCCCTGTTATATTCCTATAAAAAGCTGCATGTATTCGTAAGTAGGCCCCACCAAAGCGACCGTTTGCCGCTCAAAGCGCACAAGCCCAAGTCTTGGTATCAGGTGGGACACAAAACATACCTGACACGACGGCTCTCCGACGAGACAGGGGGTTTGCGCAGGTCCAATAAGCCGCCTGGAAAACCAATATTTACGAGCAATATAAGAGATAATACGACTCGATATAATCGGCAACGAACTAGGCGACGAATAAAGGTACACGATTGGAAGCTTGGAACATGGAACTGCAAGTCGCTAGCCTTCGCAGGTTGAGACAGGATAATCTACGATGAATTACATCCCCGCAACTTCGACGTCGTGGCGCTGCAGGAGATTTGCTGGACAGGACAGAAAGTGTGGAAAAGCGGGCATCGAGCGGCTACCTTCTGCCACAGCTGTGGCACCACCAACGAGCTGGGAACCGGCTTCATAGTGCTGGTTTAGATGCACCAACGTGTGATTGGGTGGCAGCCAATCAACGCAAGAATCTGCAAGCTGAGGATAAAAGGCCGTTTCTTCAACTATAGCATCATCAACGTGCACTGCCCACACGAAGGGAGACCCAACGACGAGAAAGAAGCGTTCTACGCACAGCTGGAGCAGACATACGATGGATACCCACTGCGGGACGTCAAAAACGTCATCGACGTCTTGAACGCACAGGTAGGAAGGGAGAAAATGTCCGGACCGGATAGACTGCACGCACACCGTATCGAATGATAACGACCAACGATGAATAAACTTCGCAGCCTCCCGCGGAATGGTAGTCCGAAGCACCTTCTTTCCCGCAAAAATATCCACAAGGCCACATGGAAATCACCTAACCAAGAAATGGAAAACCAAATCGACCACGTTCTAATCGACGGTAAATTCTTCTCCGACATCACGAACGTACGCACTTACCGCAGTGCGAATATTGAATCCGACCACTACCTCGTTGCAGTAGGTCTGCGCTCAAAACTCTCGACGGTGTACAACACCCTAGTAACACAATTGCGACCGATTTGGTTGCAGTGACTCCTATATGACTTGGTTTAGTCATACATAAGTCACAGAAACTCGTCTATGACAAGTGTGTTACTCGGGCACGCGTCGAAGTCGTCCACCGCGGCCAAACATTGGGCGGCTACACAACGGTAGACTAGCCCAAGACTACGCGCAGCAGCTGGAAGTGGCACTCCCAACGGAAGAACAATTAGGCGCAGCGTCTCTTGAAGATGGCTGGAGAGATATTCGATCCGCCATTGGAAGCACCGCAACCGCTGCACTAGGCACGGTGCCCCTTCGGATCAGAGGAACGACTGGTATGACGGCAAGTGTGAGCAGTTAGTTGAGGAGAAGAATGCAGCATGGGCGAGATTGCTGCAACACCGCACGAGGGCGAACGAAGCACAATATGAACGGGCGCGGAACAGACAAAACTCGATTTTCCGGAGGAACGAGCACTAACAGAAAGATCGAGACCGTGAAAAGACGGAGCAACTGTATTGTGCTAATAACACACGAAAGATTCATGAGAAGTTGAACCGTTCACGTGAGGGCCACGTGCAACAGCCTGATATGTATTGGAATATAAACGAGTACCTTCTTACGAACGAGCGTGAGGTGATCCAAAGGTGGCCGCAGCACAACGAGAACACCTGAAGGGCGATGTGGCAGACGAAGATGGCGGTATGGTTATGAACCTGGGAACAAGGATGTTAACGATCATTCAGTAATTTGCGTTCAATCATTTAGTAGTTTGTCAATAATACATTCCAGAAGCTGAGTTTCAAAATTTGTTGTATGGTGGACTTCTAGTGCAAAGGTTTTTCTACAACTTTGTCTAATGGTTTGTTATTAGAATTCAACTAATAACGGAGTTAGAGCGCTAGTTGCAGTAACTTAAACTAAATGATTGGATTTTTGTTATCATTTAGTCTAAGTTACTGAAACTATAGCTATAACTCCGGTACTAGTGGAATTCAAACAACGAATTATTAGGCAGAGTTGTAGAAAAACCTTCGCACTAGAAGTTTACCATACAACATATTTTGAAATTCAGCTTCTGGAATTTGTTATAAACAAACTACTAAATGATGGAACGCAATTTACTGAATGATCGTTAACATCCTTGCCTGGGAAAACGCGCGCAGGACATAATTTTACCGGCTCCGGATCTCCAGGAAATCCAGGAGTTGATTGGCCGGCTGAAGAACAACAAAGCCCCTGAGGTTGACCAACTACCAGGAGAGCTATTTAAACACGGTGGTGAGGCACTGGCTAGAGCGCTGTACTGGGTCATTACCAAGATTTGGGAGGAGGAAGTTTTGCCGCAGGAGTGGATGGAAGGTGTCGTGTGTCCCATCTACAAAAAGGGCGATAAGCTGGATTGTAGCAACTACCGCACAATCACATTGTTGAACGCCGCCAACAAGGTACTCTCCCAAATTTTATGCCGGCGACTAGCACCAACTGCAAGGGAGTTCGTGGGGCAGTACCAGGCGGGTTTTATGGGCGAACGCTCCACCACGGGACCAGGTGTTTGCCATTCGCCAAGCAGAAATACCGCATATGCTTAGCCCACACATCACCTGTTCATCGACTTTAAAGCCGCATATAATACAATCGATCGGGACCAGCTGCGATAAATAATGCACGAACCCGGATTTCCGGCTGAACTAACACGGTTCATCAAAACGACGATGGATCGGGTGATGTGCGTAGTTCGAGTTTCAGGGCATTCTCGAGTCCCTTCGAAACGCGACGAGGGTTACGGCAAGGTGATGGTTTTTCGTGTCTGGTAGTGGTACAATTTTCAATAAGTCCGTTCAGATATTTGGCTTCGCCGACGACATAGATATTATAGCACGTAACTTTGAGAAGATGGGGGAAGCCTACATCAGACTGGAGAGGGAAGCATAGCGGATCGGACTAGTCATCAACACGTCGAAGACGAAGTACATGATAGGAAGAGATTCATGAGAAGACAATGTGAGTCACCCACCTCGAGTTTGCATCGGTGGGGACGAAATCGTGGTGGTAGGAGAATTTGTGTACTTGCTGAAAATGATACCAGCAGAGAAATTCGGAGACGCATAGTGGCTGGAGATCGTACGTACTTTGGACTCTGCAAGACGCTCCGATCGAATAGAGTTCGCCGCTGTACCAAACTGACAATCTACAAAACGCTCATTAGACCGGTAGTCCTCTACGAACACGAGACCTGGACGATGCTCGTGGAGGACCAAAGCGCACTGGAAGTTTTCGAAAGGAAAGTGCTGCGTAACATCTATGATGGGGTGCATATGGCGGACGGTACGTGGAGGAGGCGAGTTGCATGAGCTGTTGGGAGAACCATCCATCGTTCACACCGCGAAAATCGGAAGACTGCAATGGGCCGGGCACGTAGCCAGAATATCGGATAGTAATCCGTTGAAATTGGCTATCGACAACGATCCAATGGGCACAAGAATGCGATCAGGTGGAAGATGATTTGCGGACCCTCCGTAGACTACGTGGTTGGCGACGTGTGCACCCGTGCACCGAGCCGAATGGAGAAGACTCTTAAATACCGCACAGGCCACTTCGGCCTTAGTCTGAATAAATAATAATAATAAATTGAATAATATTCAATTATTCCTAATTTCTAATTTATATTTTGGGAAGGTTTACAAAAGAACTATTATTTGAACTCTCATTGGCCGGATTAAGGAGCATACAACTGTGGGGGGCAGTAATATATGTGACTATTATTTAATAAAATGTGGTCGAAAAATGTTCCAGCTTCGTTTGTAAAGAAATGTGTATTTTCTTTTACAATCTTGTTTTTCAACACCAGGATGCTTTCACGCTTCTCAAATACTTAATTAGGGGAACTGTTTCGTTTGTGCGTGTCCACTGCTAAAAAAACGAAAATAAGAAACAAACCAAATTCCTTTTCATTGCTATGTTTTTGATGGGATGAATATAAGAGCTATGGGGTGAACTGCAAAACCGTTCCCCTGATTATTGGGAATGATTGCTAATAAAAATCTGAAAAATCTATATTACTTGGACTTGACATTTCCGCAAAATTGATCAAAGAAGACATGCGATGCAATGAGAAATGAATAAATATTTTTGTGGTAGGGAAACTACTCCTTGAATTCATACCATGTACACAAATCAATACCATTCGAAAACAAAGAATTGGAGCGCATTTTGGTTTATTTTTCATTTTTGTGATTTTTTCCAGCAGTGAGCACGCCGGATAACAACGGAACGCGACACAAATTGAGCCTAATTGCCTGTTTGGCGAATGTTATTGATATAGGAGCATGTTATTAATAATGGAACAGATACCCTATATGAAAATTTACTATTCTGGAACTCCATTTTTAATGGCTCTCCTGCCTCCCCCTTTATTCACGCTAATGCCGGCATTTCAGCATCTTATGTGACATCTGGGATGGCATTTACGTTTTGAAAATATGTGTTTGTTCCATGATTTTGTAAACTCATAAGAGGCAAATCGCTCACTGTCCAAAACAATTATCAATAATGGTAGGGTAGAATACGGCATTTGCAAGGTGCGACTTTATTTTTATCTTCCAAATTAGCGAAAGGCTTAGGTTGCCAACAATTGGTATTTTCCGCTAAATAATAATAATAATAACTTATAATTTATGCAAAATGGTTGGAGTCAAGCTCATTATTTATGCATATCAACCCATTCAACATCCTATTTATAGAGCGATTCCAGCAAAAAGTCTCCTCTAGAGTGTGTTAATTATATGTCACATCACAGCTTGCTTTGTACCACGTATCCCTGTTTATAGCGGCTCATAATTGTAACTGATGTAATGGAATCATGATTTGGAAACTCTTACTTCAAATATCCCGTTGACGCCAATAAAAGAATCCTTCAGACAGCATCGCCGTTGAAACTATGCATGCTTCAGTCCTTAGGGACAGATTTCACAAATGTTTCGTGTTTCGCTATTCATTTCCCCCCTCAATGGGTTTGAATGACACATTCAGGTCTGATGGTGCCGTACAATTTTGTATGAATCCATACTCCAAAGCACAATGCCCATTGAACGTCGTTGCGGGTGGAAGGAGGTACCTATCCTCAGTCAGTCATTTCAATGCACCCTCCAATTATTATTTATGCTAACGACACGGCGACGGACAACGTGCTAACTGGAGACACCATGTGCTACACTGGGTGTTAAGGCTATGCGGTATTCCGCGTGGCTTTGCTTGTGGAAACAATATTCAACAGTATGCAATCAAACATCACTTTTTTGTCGAATCTCACAGATGTTATTCTGACTCACTCCATTACTTGTATTTCTAAACTGCAATTACGATGGCTACTCAAAATCACCAATCGCATACCTTCAGCAGAGGTATCCAACCATTTGGTGGGTGGTGGAATTTTCGCTCAAAGCATCGCCTTTTGCCATTGAATCACTTATTTGTTGTGCGCTTCTCTTTCCCACCCTCCGCCGTTTCATTCATGCTGATGTGTACGAAACGAGGGAGTTAACGTCCCATCATAATGCCAGAGAAAACGAACGAAATCCAAACCGAAAGCCACTCCACATAAACCATTCATGACAGCATCGCTGGCTTGTTGGTGGGGAATCGCCGACGATGGTCACGGCGACGTCGGTGGCTGGAAACGTGGCGTCAAGAGACCAGCTTGGTATGGAAAAGGCCTCTGCCTTCAAGAAGGACGATTGCCATGGGATGCCGACGACGACGACAACCACCAGCATGGTAACGTCTGCCCGCCTCGAAGGGTGCCTGCCTGTGGTATTTTCGCCATCGTCTAATTATGTCATGGTTGTTTCCTCACATTTTCTGCAGCTACTGCTACCACTACTGGTCTCCTGCTTAATGCGATGTGACAAACGACGCGGAGTTTGCCTTCAATCCAGATAAGTTTGATTATTGAAGGGTAAAATTAATTGAATTGGAAAATCCTGAAATGCTGTATCTACAGATTCGGTGACCTTACCATGGCGCACAGAGCTTAGATTGTTATAATGGAAGTACACTGTCTTTAATTATTTTGGGAGAAACTTATATATTATCTGATACAGCTTTGCTTTATTGGCAGCTTCGTGAGTCACTTCAACCCCTTGCATGCTGTTACATCCTTTGTACACGGCTGAGGGCTGAGTCAACAACTCAGAAAGGTTATATTGGCGGATAAATGTTGCATGAATAGGAAGAAGCAGAAAGATGATATCCAAATAAAATTGCACGGGGAGGCACACGAAGAAATTTTTGACTCTTTTTTTTTTTAATTCGAGAAGCAATTGAATTAAAATCGGTAAGGACTGTTAGGAGTATGGGGTTATATTGTGTATAAAGTGTGATATCACTAAATACAATTTAGAATCGCAATGGTGTGGTTATTATGCAATATAAGAAATTTCCAACCCGGTACTGATAACCGTTTTTGATTAAATTTCTTTTAGAATTTTTGAGAAGAATATCATTTTTTTTACGCACGCTTTCCCATGCGTTTTTTTTTTCAAATATCATCTTTTCTGTTTCTTTCTCTTAATGAAACGTTT
Organism: Armigeres subalbatus; assembly: GCF_024139115.2. NCBI lineage: Eukaryota > Metazoa > Arthropoda > Insecta > Diptera > Culicidae > Armigeres > Armigeres subalbatus. Next base: position 168,943,618 of record NC_085141.1, on the reverse strand, counting down.
ATTCGCCAATAGAATATGTCTGGGGCAAGAACTCACATTTGTTTAAGTAAAATATATTTATTTATATTTATTAGGGCCTTTCAACGATTTTTTTCTAGAATTGGGCATTTTTTGCCTTTCTTAAATACCAAGGGGTACCGAAATGCATATGTCCATTAGAGTGATTCAAATTTTGACTTTTTCGCTCCCCTATCCTTAAACGATTGTTTTTGCTATTTTAATAGTCCTCCCAAATTTTTAGCTGATTTGGATGTAATTTGGTTGTGCACGTGCCGTTTGAAGGTTATATTAAAATTACTATGAGAATTGCCACTTATGTAAAGGATCGTTTCGTGAAGCAGCCCAGAATCTATTTGAATATATTTAACGCATCGCCATTATAGAATAGATCCTAAGCTGAAAGTCAGTTGTTGTTGCGAAGCAATCTGACTTTTGTGAGCAAAATGATAAAGAAAACAGAAATGCTCATTATTGATATTGATGTTATTCTTTTACGTGTTAAATTGAATTTCCCACAATTCAGTATTTCCCTAATAACTTTTGTGCCAGCATCAAATCGTTTAGCAACAACGACGATATTTTCCCTTGTTTAATTTTCTATGTTGCTAACGTATTCATACATTTTTAGAGCTTAATGAGCAATTATGGGGAACGGTTTTTCACAAAAATTACTGTTTTCATAGTAATTTTCATACAAGCTTCAAACTGCTTGTGCTCAGTCAAATGACATTCAAATTAGCTAAAAATTTAGGACGATTATTAAAATGGCATATGCCATCGTTTAAGCATAGAGGAGCAAAAAAGTCAAAATTCGAATCACTCTAATGTCCATTCAAAAAACGAACTTATGATAGGAGGCCAACTTTCACACACCATTCGACTCAACTCATTCAGTTATTGTAAAATGTTGTTATGAATACTATGGTGAAAACCGTGAGAATATTTGAGTGTATTAGATAAAGTTATTAGCATTTTAATGGAGTGTTATATGAGTGAATTTATTACTTTTGTAGGGTAAAAGAAACGAAATTTGCTTCAACTGCACTTCAGAGAAATTCTAATAACAACGCCGGGTAAATACTAATCTTCTCACGAGTTTCAGCATAACATTCTGTATTAAATTCTACTATATTATAATAGAATGATATGACACTTGTTCAGTTAAACTGATTGAGTATCAAATTTTGAAAAAAAAATTTCCATACAAAATTGAGCCACCCTCATGTGCGTGCATGTGTGTTGAAATGGGGCATTAGAGAGATTCAAATTTCGACTTTTTCGCTTCCCTAAGCTTAAACAATGACATTTACTATTCTAATAATCCTCTTAAATATTTAGCTATTTTGGAGGCAATTTGAATGAGCACACGCAGTTTGAAGTATGTACGAAAATTACTATGAAAACGGTCACTTATGTAGCCAACGGTTCCCCAATGTTGCCTTTGAAGCTGTAAAAATAGAAAAAATAATAAAATTTAGCAAGGAAACAGGTCGTCTTTGTTGCGAAATGATTTGATAAGAAAGGTTATTAAGGAAATACTGAATTGTGGAAAATTCAATTTAACACGTATAGGAATAATAATAATATCAATAATGATCATTTTTGTTCTCCTAATAACTTTGCTTCAAAATTCAGGTCGCTTTGCAACAACAACTGACTTTTAGCTAAATAAGTGTTCTATAAAGTAAATTTGTTAAAATTAGCTAAAACATTATGCATATCGATGGTTTTTCAAAACCATTCCGGGTTCCAAACAACTGTGCAGAATTTGGGTCCGAATGGTTGCTTCCTCGCTTACCGCATCGCGTTTAAAGTTTGTATGGGAAAACGTACATTTTTGCATTTTTACTCTTAGTGGTTTTAGTTCATCGTATACCAAGTGGCACATTGCGTGAAAGTTTAACCCGAAGAATGCCGAATAACTTTGCTGAAGAATGTACGTTGCTGGAGCGTCTGCAACAATTTATGATGCTTTGAAGTTTGATTATTCAAACCATATGCAAAAAAATCGTTTATTTTGCCAGCACAGCCGAATTATGTGGACCAACAATTTAACTGATTATTATCTTAAAATTATTGATTTCATAGGCCGGGGATGTTTTTGATGTTATTCGGAATCATTTCTCAACAGTATTATTCGTATTTGCAAAACATATTCCAAATGGCCCTGGACACCTAATGGTAGGTAAGCAGAATTAGGGCAGAAGAAAATCCATTCAATGTTGAAACAAGAAATTTGATAGTCACTTCCAAGGTGATTCATTTTGACTGCTACTCTCAAACTTGACATCGCTTGGTCATAGCCACATAACGCACCTTGATAAGAACGTCACTCCGTGACCGTATTTCCATGACGAGACATAGGAAAGGTATGGTATGTGATTGTTTTGTGTCACCTCAAGACAAACAGCTAATAAATCATATTTTAATTATTTTCTGATGTTCGCCAAGTAACGTGTTGATTCTAATGATAGACGAGGTAATAGACACCTGCTTTCATATTGATTGCTGAGTGTGGATTTCAATATTGTAGCAAAAGGAAAGGCATGCAATATATTTTTGTTTCAAAATAAATTTACATCACATCATAATTAAAAAAAACATAACTGATGAGGTACAAAACTGCTAAAACAATGCAAAATTAATGCTCTGGAATATTCGAATCAAAAATCAAAATTTACGGAAAATCTTCCCGAGCTACCTTAGATTCCCGGTCTTGTCTAGAAAATTTTCGGGCTGAAAATTGTAATGTATTGCAAAAATGTAATGTAATGTAAAGTGTAACGCCAATAAGGAGAAGAAGATGAAGAAGTTGCCCGGAAATCTTCGACTGACCCACAATTGATTCATCTAGAAATTAAATAATTTGTTTGAGAAACTGCATATATCCATTTTACATACTTCCGAGAAAACAACAAAAACTGTTTTTGAACAAATTGGCACTGAATTTTTCTTTTGATCTTTTAAGTTGTCAAACAACGATTTTCGACCATTGTTTTGTACAGTGAGAGACAGGTGCGCTACTCGCTCAACACCCGTGTTATTTTTTACATAACACATGTGTTTTGTGTATAATCTTAGAGTCCTCATTACCCAAATGCCCGATAAATGCATCAATATTCAAAACTATATTTATTTTCTTTTTCTTCTTCGTATTACAGGTACGTTACCAATGATTGTCATACATTATTATCTGGAAGAGGTAAATGGATACTCTAATGTATTGATAGTTAACTGTAAATAATTCTGTGACATGTCTGTGGCAAACACAATGCAATAGCATTAGCATTGTTACGGTGTAATTCGTAGATTGGACACTAGTGATACTCATGTTTTACTTTTGAGATCCTTATCTAGAATGCTATCAGAAATCAAGAAGGGGAGTGGTCCTTGATTCCAGTCTTAAACAAAAATAACAAAAGCATGAGGATTACTACTCCTGGCCACGCCCATCTTCACCGTAACTAGGGAGAGGAAGGAAGTGTTGATGTAGTACTTACTTAACGAGAGGCCACCGACTTAGCGACTCAGTGGCAAACACAATGCAATAATCATCAGTAATTACACACAAATCGCTGTCATCATCGAAAGGCTAGATGAAAAGAAATGTGCCCATGTCATCCTGGCTACGATCTACCAATGGTTTAACTTAATAGAATTTCAGTAGCCTTGTTCATTCCGATGTTCTTTCAACTTAGCAGAGTATCCCAAAACAAGCAACCAATTCTATTAGTGGAATGTATTTACTTGTCATAAGACGAACTTGTACTATTCCATTCGAGTCGAGTCAAGTACGAGACACTGAAGACGGCCTTACTGTTGAGGTCGAAATACGTATCTGTCAAAGGTAGGTACAATAAAGTAGTGGAATTAAATGGAATAGTACAAACTCGTCTTATGACAAGTAACCAATTCTACATTAAACAAGTACACTGATGTCGCTGCTTACGCGGCATATACGAGTACGCAGTGTAAAAGCGTGGCCAAAAGTATGTCAATCATTTTGCCATCTGTAAATGCATTCAATAGAAACAATAAAGCATATTTTTTTGTTTTTATGTTGTTTACATTCATCTAGCAGTGAAGTATGACAACTGGCAGCGTCAGTTGTTGTAATCTATAGAGCTCAACTTGGCGCAAGAACGCTGGCTTTGAGGACAACAGCGCGCTTGCAACGAGTGGTGCACACATTTGACTCCGTCAGTGAGTATGATCTTCCTTATGGAAATCTTCATTCTTTGATTATTACTTTCTATTTTTTCCGAAAATATGTACTTTGTTTGTTTACTTCGACTATATAAATTTTTCATCGGATCATGTTAAAGTCACTGGATGATGTTTAGTAATATCAAATGGAGCAGATCTAATAAATACGAAACGCAAATCAACCGCTATGTTTCTTGAAAATCCTAACATCCGAAAAATGCGTATGCTTTTATGGATCATCAAAGCCTCAAAGTCATCAAAGTCTCACTCTACTTTGGAAGCGAAACATGATTTATGTGAGGTTTGGCACTCAAAACCATGATTTTTTAAGCAAACTTCACTATATTGAAACAAAAATAAGCCACGATTGCGTGAGTATGCGTGAAATGTTTTTTATGGAGCGTACTAAGGAAACTCCAATCTTTCCAACGCTGACAATTTTGTTGCTTGGACTGGTTTGGAACCTAATCAAAAGTTTTAATTTGTAAAACATATTATTGTAAAAAGGTAGAAAAAAAAGCTAGCAATTATATCATGATTATGGATCACCTGAAAAGGGTTTCATATCGAATCATGCTTAAAAACGTTTTAAATATCCTCATTATTGATACCTAGGTACCAATAGTGGAGGTATTAGTAGATCCTCAAAAGAAAATATTTTTTAAAAATTGATAATTATGGGAAATTTACTGCCCTGTTATCTTAGTCAATAGATAAACTAATAAATTTGCTAACAAAAATGAGATAGATGTCATTTAACATCAACAATTACCAAATATTGCTTGCACCACTATGGGTACACTGTTCCTTTAGTGGCGGTAAAAATTAATTTTGGTTCCTATAGTGGTGCTATCCATTGGTTTCTTATGAGACTCGCCACTATTGGTACAGTTGCACCACTATAGGTGCAAGGGAGTCAATTTTGTTAAGGAAAATCATTGTTTTCAATAGTTTTTCAAACAAAATCTTAAGGTAAGTTGCATTTAACAGGATATTTAAAGCACGACGCATCAACTGAAACCATCGTAAAGCCTATAAATATGATAAATCTCATTAAAACCCCACTACCTCCACTATTGGTGCTACCTCCACTAAGGGTACGGTTACCCTATATTGATTTTCATCTTAAAAATTATTATAAATCAAGAAAAACATTCTAAAACGTGAACATTTTTCAATACACAATTGCGATGAAACTAGCATTGAAATTATGGTGAAGTTTTGACAGCCAGCATCACTCACAAGTAAACAATATTGTTTCAAAATCCCCATGGCAAATTAGTATCATTATTTGAGAGTTCAAAAATGAAAAATAATATGGAAATATCAAAAATTCTTGTTTTTGACTTTTGGTCAGGATTTGGGATGAAATACTCCTCAGTGCGCCGTTCGTTTTTTACTCCCCGTTGTGCTTGTCGGGGTACCACAGAGGTTGAAATCCCGAAAAACGTGATCGTCAGCTTTTTCGGTATGAAATAGTGTTTTAAATGGCATAGTTCATAGTATGTTCAGCAAGTATGTTGCATACATCATAGGGTATCATTAGAGAAAATTTTATTTTTGATTAATTCACCTAAAAGGGAGATAGGAATATTATTTTTTTTTCAAAATTTGTTAAAACAAAATGGCGTCTTTGGGAAAGTTGTCAGAAATAATGCACAGAAAACCTTTATCAAAGAGACTATGGGTCTATCTATTGAAACTAACAAAATATGACTCAATTTTAGATAATAGGTCATTTAACCCTATAAAAACTGGTATACAATAAATAACTTTGCATGGTTGAATTTTTGAGGTTAACAATCTTCTAGGAATTTATTCAGCACATAAAAATACAGCATTCAACTATTAAATCATAACAATATTTTCAATTGTTAGAAGGAAATTCGAGATTTACGAACAAAATTGCAAATTTTTCAAACCAAAATATCTCGCATGGTGGCAAAAAGTGGCAGCCAAATCAATGCACGTTCGAAAGGTAAGCTTCAAAGCTTTCTATTACAAGTGGTTTCATTTGTATCTCATTGTATCCTCGTCAGATATTTGTTATTGAAAAATAACTATTTTTCAACATGTTCGAGTCATTTTTTGGTATAAGATAAATATTTATAAATAAAAAATCAACTGGTCTTAATTACTAAGTCTGAAACTCGATTTTTTTTAAATTTTGTTCGTAAATCTCGAATTTCCTTCTAACAATTGAAAATGTTGTTATGATTTAATAGTTGAATGCAGTATTTTTATGTGCTGAATAAGTTTCTAGAACATTGTTAACCTCAAAAATTCGACCATGCAAAGTTATTCATTGTATACCAGTTTTTATAGTGTTAAATGACCTATTATCTAAAATTGAGTCATATTTTGTTAGTTTCAATAGATAGACCCATAGTGTCTTTGACAAAGTTTTTCTGTACATTATTTCTGACAACTTTTCCAAAGACGCCATTTTGTTTCAACAAATTTTGAAAAAAATAAAATTCCTAGCTCACTTTTAGGTGAATTAATCAAAAATAAAATTTTCTCAAATGATACCCCTTGATGTATGCAACATACTTGCTGAACATACTATGCCGTTTAAAACACGATTTCATACCGAAAAAGCTGACGATCACGTTTTTCGGGATTTCAACCACTGTGGGTACGAGCAAACATAGGGATGAACGAGTAACCGGAGGGAACTATGGTCGTACGAAGACTGGGAAGAGAGGAGGGGTTGCTCCGCTCCGGAGGCGCAAATATGATGGAGCGTCTGTTCTCCATGTTAGGGGCGGCTGATCATCGCCCGAGTGCCAGCGAGGGACTCTAAGTGAAACTGTGCACCAGGGTCCACCGGGTATAAGGAGGAATGGTTTTCCGGAAATTTAGGCGGTTTGGTGTCAGGCCCTGCAAGCCAGCATTGAAAAAAGTAAGCAACGAACAGTCAACAAGAGTATACGGACCGGAACAATCGATGAAGACCATAACGACGAGAAATGACTAGCGATTGGAAGCTCAATCGTCATAGGAGATTTGAACGCTCAGGTTGGCCAAGAGGAGGAGCTCAAACCGACTATTTGAAAGTTCAGCGTCAATCTACTGACAAACACAGACGGCCTACAACTAATTGATTCCGCCGCCTTCAGGAATATGGCCATTCGTAGCACCTACAGGGCAAAATTTTGTCGAGATTCAAATTTGCATAAATTTGGTTAAAATAATCCGATTTTGATAAAATTGCGATCATTGGACGCTGAAACTCTTCTAGTATTCTGGTCTTATCCACCAGAGATATTTCGGGTTTTCCGAATCGGTACACTTGGAGATTACCACTGCAGGCAGAATCACAAATCGGCCACGTTCTGATTGATGCACGGCACTTCTTCGACATTTTCGACATATTTATTTAGCATTTTCGTGCAATGCAAACACAAGGCAGTAACATCAAAGAAAAAAGAAAATAATCATTATTTATGACTAGTTAGGGGGCCCTCCTTAGCCGTGCGGTAAGACGTGCGGCTACTAAGCAAGACCATGCTGAGGGTGGCTGGGTTCGATTCCCGGTGCCGGTCTAGACAATTTTCGAATTGGAAATTGTCTCGACATCCCTGGGCATAAAAGTATCTTCGTGTTAGCCTCATGATATACGAATGCAAAAATGGTAACCTGGCTTAGAAACCTCGCAGTTAATAACTGTGGAAGTGCCTAATGAACACTAAGCTGTGAGGCGGCTCTGTCCCAGTGTGGGGATGTAATGCCAGTAAGAAGAAGAAGAAGACTAGTTATGGTTTAGCTCTAAAACATCATAAACAATCTAAGAAATGAGATTTATGAAATCTGAAGCTTCGTACATTACTTAAAAGCAATAGAAAATATGAACACACGCTGTAAAGAAGAACCACCGTCGCGTCGAAAGACAATCGGGCGCCGCTGATTTAATGCAATATTCTCCATTAGACAAGAATCCTCCGGGTTTCAGTTTAACGGAATGGGAATCTATAAATCTTCCCATTGGCAGGCTACCCGAGCGAAATTGTGTTGGTCTGTTGCTCCCTCTATCCCTGCTCAATACCAACAGCAGCAGTACGTGTACCGGCCCCCGGGTGTGGGAAAATGGCAATCGGTAAAACCGGATTATATTACATTTGGGACGCGTGTGTGTGATTGTATGTCTGTGCCCTGGCGGATGGAATAATTTTTTGTCGTAATCATCTCTCAGTGCGCCAGATGGAAATGGCATTTGTAAGCATTGTGTTGACAATCTGATTATTGTTGTAGCGTGGCGCTTGGTTGAATTTTTACGCAACAGAAAAATGTCTATCATTTTTCAAGCTGGAAACGCACGCAAATAATGGTCAACGATTGATTGGAATAATTGTTTGTACCTTTGAGAGTAATAATACTTTTCAGATGCGGCGAAAAAATAAATTGAATACTATGAAATAGAGGTGGGTAATTGATGGGGATTTCATACATATATGTTCGATGCAGTGTTGGGAAATGTACATTAAATCACTCTGATTATGCGAATATTTACATTTTATCCAGTCAAATTTCATGCACCAAACAAACCGAAACAGTCTACCAAAAAATGTACGCGACATCGTGACATTTTTTTTGTCGATGAGGCAAACTGTTTCTTTGCTGCTACGTTAGAGTCGTGCCGGCGTGCGCTCAACATTTGCATGAGATTTTTTGTTTCGGCTCGTGCGCAGCGCAAACAGCACAGAATCGAGTTTAATTACATGTGGCGCAAAGCCTAGAAGGTGTGCTATGCGTTGGTACTTATTTATTCGTTCTTATCTCTAAAATGAGCAAGGAGTAATGAAATGAATATTTCCCACCAAAAACGGTTATACGTTATGAAATTATTGTACAAAAACATTAATTGTGGGGAGAGAAAATTGAAAAAAACATGAGCTGACTGTCTGCTTGGCGTGGCTGCTGCTGCGGCTGCCGTGGTTTTGTTTTTCTGCTATTGCATGGAAAAATGGATGGTAAAAAGAAATGTCAACCATTCCCGTCCCTGGTTCGATGTGAATCCCTTATAAACTGAAATATCGAATCATTTTAATGATCATACACAAAATTTACAAAATTAGCTATAACTTCAATTAATGTTGCTGTGGGTTGAAAAACAACAATATATTTGCGGCTTTCTAAATTGGTCTGGAAATTGGTCTGATTGGACGATTGAATGAGAAATATTGGCAAGAGCTATGCTGATTTCTTTTCTTGGCGAAATAAGCAAAAATATCACAACTAAGGTAACAAACTTTTGCATTTCAGTGAAAATAAAAGGGGCCTCGCCGATATGCGAAAAAGTAATTTCATAACTGAATCATTTGTTTGAGAAACTGCATATATCTACTAACTATATACACTAAGTTTTTCTTTCTCGAGGTCGACAGAATTGAGCACCACTGCAGCTCTGTAAATTTCAGAACTGAAATCCGGCAGAAAATTTGGTTTATTACTGATTTTCGGCAAAATATTTACCGTATCTCAGCAACTGAAACGTCGCTTTTACTGAGATCTCGGCAAAAATCATGTTGGCCGAAACTCGATAAACAAAAAATGCTAAAAAAAATGAAGTGCGTGGCATAGCATAGCATATGTGATTGTACAAATCGTGGGAGGCTATACAATGCTCAGTTAAGCAGTCACAAATTGGTACTCGGAGTTAGTACCTTTTCCTATACAGTAGCAGTTGTATGCCTGGCCACGTCTTTACAATCACGGAGAGAAGGAAAAAAATGTTAGTTACTAATGCACATGCAGGGAACCCATACTAGCTTCATAGATGCCTCGGGAAGGAAAGTTTGTATTAGTGGGTAAGATAAATGATAGGGAGCTCTTTTCGACAGTATAGAGCATTTGTCAATAAAATTTTCTTCCGAAGTTTTATCTATCAAACTAAATGATGCGTTGTTTAGCGCATTGTTAGGTGAATCGAGCGCATTACTTCTGAAGTTGGGTAAGATGCCTGTATCTGGAGAAAAATCCAACTTCGGTATAAAAAAAGACAGATTCTGGAGGAGAAGGACGCTTCGCTGGCGGTCGCTCTGCAGCAAGGTACCCGGCAGAACGTGGAACGTTATTGACTGAAGTGGAGACAGCAGACCCGCCTTTTTCAGGAAACGAAACGCTGCCTGGAAGAAGCGGAGTGCAAGGAGATGGAACAGCTGTGCCGTTCTCATGAAACACGCAAGTTCTATCAGAAGCTCAACGCATCCCGATGGAAGCCAACCAGCCCCCAACTTGAGGGAAGTTAAGGATGCTATCCAACAGCTAAAGACCAGTAAAGCAGCTGGTAAGGATGGTATCGGACTTGAGCTCATCAAGATGGGCCCGAGAAAGCTGGCCACTTGCCTGCGCAAACTGATAGTCAGAATCTGGGAAACTGAACAGCTACCGGACGAGCTAACATAGCGCGACAGGGCCCGCCTGGGAAGCAGTGTTACGATAGACGGGGATACCTTCGAGGTGGTCGAGGAATTCGTCTACCTCGAATCCTTGCTAATGGCTGATAACAATGTCAGTCGTGAAATACGAAGGCGCATCATCTGTGGAAGTAGGGCCTACTACGGGCTCCAGAAGAAACTGCGGTCAAAAAAGATTCGCCACCGCACCAAATGTGTCATGTACAAGACGCTAATAAGACCAGTTGTCCTCTACGGACATGAAACATGGACAATGCTCGAGGAGGACTTGCAAGCACTCGGAGTATTCGAGAGACGGGTGCTTAGGACCATCTTTGGCGGTGTGCAAGAAGGCGGTGTGTGGCGGCGAAGAATGAACCATGAGCTCGCCCAACTCTACGGCGAACCCAGTATCCAGAAGGTAGCTAAAGCCGGAAGGGTACGATAGGCAGGGCATGTTGCAAGAATGCCGGACAGCAACCCTGTAAAGATGGTGTTCGCTTCCGATCCGGCAGGTACGAGACGACGTGGAGCGCAGCGAGCGAGATGGGCAGACCAGGTGCAGAACGACTTGGCGAGCGTGGGGCGTATTCGAGGATAGAGAGATGCGGCCTCAAACCGTGTATTGTGGCGTCAAATTGTTGATTCAGTGTTATCTGTTTAGATGTAGACTAAATAAATGAAAATGAAAAATAGGACTCTCCGTTAATGGTAAGTTGTGGGATGAAATAGTCCTCAACACCCCTGTGCATTGCTAACTTGTCTTTGCTACCCATCCCTGCATATCCGGCACTCATAATGAGTGCCGCTATAACTGAGCCGCTCAGGCAGGCAGTTTCGACAGCAGCGTCATTCAATCGCTAACCGGCGCGGAGGTAAGATATTCGACGACGTCTGCAGCGGTGGTTCCTTTTCGGCTGGTGTTTCGGCTATTCACAATGGCGACCGATGCCAGGTGTTGCGAAATTTGCGCAGCATAAATTCAGAACCTTCCCGAAAAGGAACCACCTAGAGCAATGGCCATCGTCATGTTAAGCTTATTTATCAGTGGAAGCCAGTTAAAAGAAATCACATTTTGTAATGGAAAAAAAATGGCGATGTGAAAAGTGCTAATTTTGAGTTAATTTGTTAATATAAAATACAAGCGGACCACGAAGGTCGTGCACTGGAAGAGCGGGTAAAAATAGCCGCGCTCAAACTTTCCTGAAAGTAATAGAAATCAGACAAAAGATTGCACATTCTATAAATGAATACGAAAGTAGTATGGCGGACAACAAAGTCGCGCATGTGGAAAATGAGCAAAAACGTCGCGCATTGGGCGGACAAAAGATTATGCATTAAGCGGACACAAGCGTCGCGCATTTAGCGGACAGAAGTGTCGCGCATTCTGCGGACAGAAATGTCGCGCAATCAGCGGACAGAAATGTCGCGCAATCAGCGGACATAAGTGTCGCGCAATCAGTGGACACAAGTGTCGCGCATGCAGCGGATACAAGTGTCGCGCAGCGGATAAAAAAAAAATCGAACAATTTGAAACGTATTAGAGATGCTTGAATTATTAGACGATGGCCTACAATATCTTTTTACATTTATTCTCTATATGATTTGATATTGAAACTAACACGGAAATTTGTCGCTTTAATTACAGTGCATTAAACCAAGTGTTGAAAAAGTGTGCAAACCAAACGAAATGGCGAACGAAGGCAAATATGTCCGACAAGCCGGTGTATTATCCGGCGATGAAGAAAATCTGATCAGTGAGGAGACGATTGTTGGCGAAACAGCCAGCAGTAACGTGCCTAACGATACCCAAACAGCTTTAGCTAGTGACAGCGAGAATAATACCAGCAGCAGCTCAGATGACGGGAGTTACGATTCCGACATTGGTGACAACAATACCACAGAAGAGGCTGCGTGCACTTCCAGCGCATCACTTGGAGTGTCCCCCCAACCGTCGAACAACCCATTCGATTCACGTCCAATTGCCAAAACAGTATCGGTTGAAAATAACAGTAGTGGTCCTACAGAACAAATAACAAACGCAGAAAGAATGGACAGAATGGAAAGAATGATCGCCGGCATAAATCAAGCTCTGATCCGTTTACAGCCAACCCCCGATCCAACTCTGAGCGAAAACCCAGACAACAGTTGGAACCTGTCCAGCGAGTTGAATTCATGCGCCAGCACTAGCGGAACCACTTCCTCCAGCATTCGATGGGAGTATGTAAAGCCATTCCCGAGCGGCATCGCAGCTAACAAAATGTGGGAGGAGTGGAACCGCTACATCGAGAACTTCGAGATCGCGGCCTCGCTCAGCAATGTGAACGATCCGGTGAAGAGAACGCAGCTATTGTTCCTCTCAATGGGTGGCGAACTACAGGAGATAATAAAGGCTGCCAAGTTGAGACCTAGTTTGGCAAACCCGGACTGCTACAAGATCTTCGTTGCAAACATCAAAACATACTTCCGCTCGATGACAGATACCGCCGCCGAGCATGAGGCCTTCTCTAGAATGAAGCAAGAGAACGGTGAAGCAGCAGTCGCTTTCCACGCAAGACTAATGTGTAAAGTGCGCTCGTGCAACTACAGCACAGAAGACGAGGATAGATTCGTACGAGCACAGTTGCTAAGCGGATTGAAGAACCGAGAGCTGGTTAAGCAAGCCCGCACCTACGGATACGAAACTAATTTTATCGTCCAATCGGCAACGAGAGATGAAGCCTTTGAAGCAGAGACACATCGCCAGGAGAGCCATAACGTTTTTGAACTCAACAGAATACATCGCCCTACATCATACGAGCAGAACAAACGTAAACGCCCAAATGCGAGCCATCGAAGCATGGAGCTTCCGAGCAAACGAATGCGTGGAAATGAATCGGCCCAGTGGACTGAAAGACGCCGTTCCAAATGTGCGCGTTGTTCTCTTTACAGCCATCGCAATGGCCAATGCCCTGCATTACACCGTAATTGCAACAAATGCGGTAAGCGCGGGCATTTTGCGGCAGCCTGCCATCAGAAACAATTGAACATCATGCAGTATGAGCGCTACGACGGATCGACGGAGAGCACATCGTTTCGAGAATGTGGATCCGGGAGCGACAAACAGGTACTTAAAGAATAATCTGTAACCGAAATCATCAATGCATATTTTTATTTGGTTCTGTTATAATAAAGTTGAATTCACGAAGATCAAAAACTTTCTTGATTCTTATTTACCGCAGGAAGTCAATGCACTATCCTTAGATGACGTCTTGATCGACTGCTTAGTTGGATCGTCCAGCCCAATACGTTTTTTAATAGACTCAGGTGCTGATGCAAATATTATCTGCGGGAAAGACTGGGAGCAACTCGAACGCGAGACTAGACAGGGCACTGCGACGATCGAATTGATTGGAAAGAACTCAAGAAACAGATTGCATGCTTATGGTTCACAAGATCCGATGGTTATTGAATGCAGCTTCGAAGCAGAAGTGCAGATAGCAAACTCACGTTCCTCGAAGGTAATCAAATCAGTCGTTTTTAACGTCGTGCTGAAAGGGAGAAGATCACTTCTTGGGCGGTCTACCGCAAGCGACATGGGATTGCTACAGATCACCAACACAATCAACAGCTGCGAAAATGATGAGATTTTTCCGATAATGCCAGGTGTCCAGGTGAAGTTTAGCGTCAATCCAAATATTCCACCAACTAAAAGCGCCTACTACAATGTGCCAGCCGCATATCGGTAAGTGAAAATATTCTGGAATAAAATGCTATTAGAACTACAACAACAGTTTAGTTATGTATCAATTAAAATAAGTGTAACTGAAAACGTCTTTCATGAAATTCACAGGGAAGCCGCAAGGAAAAGATTGCACGAAATGGAATCACGTGGAATAATAGAAAAAGCCACTTCCGCCCCAAATTGGATAAGCGGTATGTCTGCTGTTGCCAAGGGGAGCAACGACTTCAGGCTCGTAGTCAATATGCGTGCTCCCAACCGAGCAATAAACCGCGAGTATTATAGGCTTCCATTACTCGATGAAATGAGAATAAAACTCAACGGCGCCAAGTATTTCTCTAAACTTGATTTGAGTAACGCCTTTTATCATCTCGAGCTATCAGAGGAATCCCGAGACCTAACGACATTCCTAGCTGAAGACGGGATGTATAGGTTTACTCGCCTAATGTTCGGCGTTAATTGCGCGCCAGAAATCTTTCAGCGGGAGATGGCGCGTATCCTGAAAGACATCAAAGACCTTATTGTATTTATCGATGACATTCTCATCTTCTCTGAATCACTGGAAGGACTACGTGCAACGGTCGCTAGAGTGCTACAGATTCTGAAAGAAAACAATCTGACGTTAAATACAAAGAAGTGTGAATTTGACCAAACTAGGTTGAAATTCCTTGGTCATGAGCTTGATTCCGATGGATTCCACATCGATGACGAAAAGATCAAGAGCGTACGCAGTTTCAGAGAACCTGCAACATTGTCGGAGCTCCGAAGCTTCCTAGGGCTTGCATCATTTCTCAGTCCCTATATTGAGAATTTTGCGAAAATTTCGAGCCCACTATGGAGTGCGACTACGTCCAAGTCATGGTCTTGGGGACATGAACAAAGTGAGGCATTTAAGTTAGTCAAACGGCGGATAATAGAGTGTACGATTTCATTAGGTTTCTTTTGTGAACACGATAAAACCGTCCTCTATACCGACGCTTCGCCGGTTGCTCTAGGAGCCGTCTTAGTCCAAGAGAGAGAGAATCAGACTTCAAGAATAATTAGTTTTGCGTCTAAGGCCCTGACACCTACCGAAAAAAAGTATCCACAAAACCAACGCGAAGCCCTAGGGGCGGTTTGGGCAGTGGAACATTTTTCGTATTTCCTCCTCGGTAGACAATTCACGCTCCGTACCGACGCTCAGGGAATTACCTTTATTCTAAATCGCACACGAGAAGAATCAAAGCGAGCACTGACACGGGCTGACGGATGGGCACTTAGGTTGAGCCCGTATAACTACGACGTTGAGTACGTCCGCGGAAGGGACAACATTGCGGATACACCTTCAAGACTTTACAACGGAGAAGACGATCCATTTGATGAGGAAGTGAGTCCGTGGGAGATTGCGGCCTTAGAAGCAAACGCCGTCGAATTTCTGACTGAAGCAGATATTAAATGCCAAACTAGCAAAGACGACACACTTTTGCAAGTGATGAGCGCAATGGAATCAGGAATTTGGCCGAAGGATTTGAAGAAATACCACTTGGTGAGGAAAGATATGTCTATTGAAAACGGAATCATCATTAAGACAGGTTGCGCGGTAATACCCCTATCCCTTCGAGTGAGAGCCTTGGAAGTTGCGCATGAAGGACACCCAACAGTTGCCAAGATGAAAAGTATCATGCGCCAGCGTATATGGTGGCCTGGCATGTCGGGAGATATCATAAAGTGGGTGGAGTCTTGTAAAATTTGTTGCTTGAACGGAAGACCTGAGAAACCAACGCCGATGGAAAGAATATTTGCCCCAAAGACCGCCTGGGAATCCATCGCTTTGGATTTTAATGGACCGTACTCAAAATACGGTGGAATTTTGATCTTGGTCATAGTCGACTATAGATCAAGATTCATTATTGCACGGCCTGTGAAGTCCACAAAATTCGAATACGTGCAGAAGGTACTCGACAGTGTGTTCGAGCGAGAAGGATACCCAAAAACTATCAGAACAGATAATGGCCCTCCGTTCAATAGTGCTGACTTTGCTGAATATTGCAACCAGCGGGATGTAGTACTTACATTCTCGACACCTCTTTTCCCACAGCAAAATGGACTTGCAGAAAGCTGCATGAAGTTAATAAATAAAGCCATGTGTACAGCTATTGCGAATAACACCAATTATATTGACGAACTGAAAAGTGCCATCAACGCTCATAATGCTGCGGAACATAGTGTTACTTCTGTACCCCCTGAAGAAGTCATGTACGGCCGCAGGATCAAGAGAGGATTACCTTTGATTCAACGTGGTTTTTCGAAATTTAATGCAGAGCAGCTAGATCACAAGGACCGTGAAGAAAAGCTCAAAGGGAAACAACGTGAAGACGAACGACGTGGTGCACGAAAATGTAGAGTCACGCCCGGAGACCAAGTTGTGATAGAGCGACACAATCGTACAAAAGGTGATTCGCGGTTCTCTCCTACACGATATACTGTAATCGAGCAACGCAATGGTAGTCTGGTTTTGAACAGCGCTGATGGAAAAGTAGCTAAACGACATGTGTCACAGACCAAGAGGGTTGGTCAGTGGCGTGAATCCCATGCGCAAAAAGGGCCTGTAACTTCCGAGAACATCGTTGATGGTAATGCCAATACACAAGCGATCACTCCTACACCTCGACCCACTCGCAATAAGAAATCACCTTCTTTTCTGACTGATTACGTTCGCTTGATTGGAAAGGAATCACACAATAAGTAATAACCAAGGTAATAACGCGTATTTCTGTTTATTACATTTATAAAAGTTGTTTGAATAAAGTTCGTTTTAATTTGAATTTTTTGAATTCTTTTCTGCCAATTTCCCTCATTTTCGTTTACTCACTTTTATAGGTGCTGCTTTTAACCATCCAAATACATAATCTAAACCATTTTGCAATAGTTCCTTGTATGCCTGTTGGTACTCTTGGTACGCTGTGTGCATTGGATGATAAATCTGAAGTCAAAATAGGATTATCAATAACATTCTCATTAAATTGAAAAACTTACGTACAAAGTATAGTAGTAACTGATGGTTTTCCGTTCGTGTCATAAAATTTCGACTGTGATAAGTCGTTCCATTGTCTGTTTCCTTGGTAACAAAACGCGCCGACCATTTTTTAGGCACTATCAAAATCGTCGCCAACATCTTTATTCTAAAATTATGTTAGTTTTATTAGAAAATATTGTCAATCTGCATTAAAAACAGGGCTCAATTTTGGGAAATAATTTGATTATTGAGTATACTCAGTATATATATAAGTATATATATATAAGTATATATATAAAATTTTATTCACAGTTGATTTGACAGATCTTATGGCCATTTCTGCTGGCGACGATTTTGGCGTCAATTTGTTTTGCGACGATTTCAAATCGTCGCGGCCGATAAGGTGGGAAATTGATAATATCGAATTCTGGTTGCTAGTCCAAGCAACAACAAAACACCGGTAGAGAAAATCATCTAGTAGAGACTCGTATTTAGTATCTTCTTTTTAGAATGGTATTTGAGCACTAGGCAGAAAAATAACGTTTGCACCGTATGCACAAAATAATTATGGATTTGGAAATGTGATCCCCATCGCGATGGGGAGAATCAATGGATTGATACGGAGGTGTGCACAAAATACATGGCAAGCAACTAGTGGATGATGAAAAACGTAAATAAAGATGATTATTATTTCCTTTTCAGCTTGCTTGTGAGTATCTGGGTGTGTAGGTATTAGTGACATATTTTACCAATGTCGAGAATGTCACTCACACAATGCTTGCTCTTACACCTTCGTTCGTTAAATTCAGCTGTCATACAGAAAGGCTTTTGAAAAGGCTTTTTAAATTGAAGTTGAACCGTGCACGCTTATTTCGATTTTACTCACTACTGAGTAAGAACAAAAATGAGGGTTTAGGAGTTCCATATTAGTTTGCATACACGTTAATTGCAATACAATCAATTATGGTTATAATCTGTTTGTCAATTTTATTCCCTGCACGTACAAAAATCCACATATTTTGGAAAAAAGCATCCATGCAGGTTGACATGTAAGATTCACGTTAGCGCTCAGGCTACCTGTTAAATGACAAACCGCATATTGATATTGTTAAATGATAAACCGCATGCTTTTATTGTTTTTGAACATATATGTATTTTTTGTTGTTGTTGATTTTTTTTTTAGAGAGAGAATGGTGGATGTGTGGGATGACATAGTCCTCAACACCCCTGTGCATTGCTAACTTGTCTTTGCTACCCATCCCTGCATATCCGGCACTCATAATGAGTGCCGCTATAACTGAGCCGCTCAGGCAGGCAGTTTCGACAGCAGCGTCATTCAATCGCTAACCGGCGCGGAGGTAAGATATTCGACGACGTCTGCAGCGGTGGTTCCTTTTCGGCTGGTGTTTCGGCTATTCACAGTAAGTTGTTGTGAGTAAATCCGTTGAGGATAAGTGCCGGAAAAATGAATGAGTTTTTGAAATGCATCTTGCGTATAAAAATGGCCATAACTTCCGAGCCCATAACTATTATGAAATAATGGGAGAACATTCTGTAACGACTGCATTGCAAGCAAATCGGTTAAGGATAAACACCAAGAAAGTTAGTAGGACTTTTTCACGCGTTAACACACATAGTTAAAAAAGTATTCTAAAGTGTAAAAGTGTGTGTTAAAAAAGTATCTAAGCCTTCTAAGTCCGACCTGGTCAATTTTGATAAATGGTAATGGGACAGGATTTCCTGTCAAATGCAATCTGTTGCAAGTAAATAGATTAAAGATAAGTGCCTGAAAAAGTTAGACTAAGTTAGACTTGAGTTAGACTTTTTGCGCACATACACACAAAGACATCATCATAATTCGTCGAGTTGAGTCGATCGGTATACGAGCCTCCTATAAAAAAGTTTGGTTTTGGAGTAAACAAATAGGTTTTACGACTTAGTATACGAGAAAGGCAAAACTTGCGTGAAACAGTAATCAGAGTTCATATTTCCCACATAATCCAATTGAAAAATAATAATTTTACAAATCACGTGATGGTCGTTTCAAGTAATCCCTCATACCCTTTATAACTCTCACCAAACAGTTGACAGGCCCGACAGTTCTAATATATTTTGCATTCGTTACCAAATTTCATTAGCAATGTAAGCCTTAAAATAACAGAGAAAAACAAGCGATCTGCTGCGCAAATTTTCCAACTACAAACGGAAATTTTGGAAAGTTTAAAACTTTTCCCTAATTACCATTCCAGCCGGTATTTAGCGAAATCATATCCAATGGATTTGAAGGGAAATCAATGCGTTGGGAAAAATGCAAACCGTCCGGTGCAGCATAACCCCGTGGGCATTTCGGTGAAGCCTTCTCCCCGACCCAGGAAATACGTACCGCCGTACATAGGTGCTGTGAGGCCAACGCGAGTGAACCCGCTTTGCAAAACGAGAAAACGACCGACCAACTTCAGAGCAAAAACCAACAGGGCCAAAGCAAACGGCAAACTTTGCCTGTGAGCGCTGTAGTTTTGTAATTAGTTGCGTGATATGAAAACTGCAATACGTCTCACTTCTGCTGCTGCTCGGCGTCGTCATCGTCCGGACCGGACCGGGGTGCTGCTGCTCGGTGGGTTTCGGTCCATTCCATTACTATTTGTACATTGTACCGGGTACACTTAGTTTTTCATGAATGAATGTAGAATGCTTTTTGCTGATTTCACAGTGGGATAAATTTTGGAAAAAGATATGTTCTAAACTCGTTAAAACTTTTATCGATATTACGCTGAAATGTTCGATATACAACTTCATCTTCGGATATTCCTTTATAAAAGGTAAGGAAACAAGGAAAGCATCCTGTGAAAATTAAAAATATTTTCCGTGGAAATTTTGACAAAAATATCCTAGGAAATTCGGAAAATTTTCTGGAGAAAATTCGGAAAAATGCAAAGAAATTCGAAAAAAATCGCGGTAACTCGGTCAAAGAATGGTATCGTATATGCCGTCCCATAAAATCGTATATGATGCAACATAAGATGCTAATGTGGAGGCGATAAACGTACATGTTGTATGGGGAAGTACCTATATCGCCTCCACTTTAGCATCGTATACGATCTTGTGTTTACTGAGAATTGTCGCGGAATTTCCGAAGCATTACTTATGAAACTTCAAAAGAAATTCCTGTTGAAATTTGGAAGAATTTAGAAAGAATGCACTTTAAGAAGACTTCAAGTGGAATTTCGGAAAATCCTTTTTGAAAATTCAGCAAATTTTCTCAAGCAAATTGGGAGAAAGTTCCCAAAGAAAATTAAGAAATATTTCCAGCGAAAGATCGAAAGAATTTCTCAAATTGGGTAAAATTCCTAGTGAAAGTTCAGAAGAATTTCCAATGGAAGTTCGGAGCTTTCCGTGGAAACGTAATTTCGGTAAAACTTTCGTGGAAATATTGTTGAATTTCAATGAAAATTCAGAAATATTTCCAATGGAAATCGCAAGAATTTCTCGTGTATATGATTTTTGTTTGGATATCAGGAGAACATCCCGAAGAAATTAAGAAGAAGGAGAAAATTCCTAAGAATATTCGGAAAAACTGTCTGCGGTATTTCGGAAGAATTTGTCATAAAAATTCGGAATAATTTCGCATGGAAGATGGGAGGACTTCTCGTGGGAATTCAGAAAAGAAATCCTCTCGGAAATTCCGAATTTTTTCTCGATAAAATTCGGACCAATTTGCAGATGCAGGCGAGCGCTCAACCCACTTTTATCACCTCACATAAACAGGGAAACTGTGAAGGTAGTATAGAATATTCTATTTTTAAACCCTTTACAACCCAAAACATTTTTTTTCTGGGGTCTGGAGTTGACGAGAAGGTTAACTCAGGTAGTGTGGGAATTGGTGTCAGTATCATATCAGTATCACCCGGCTCGCAATTAAGCCATACATCAGGACTATTGAGAACGTCCACATTCATGCTAACGCACAAAGCGTTATAAAGCACATAACATTGACATTCTAGGTAGTAAGCTCACCACCCGTCGATTGCAAGCTGTGCTAGAAACCTAACGGTCTTTATCACTGACTCACTTAAGGGAAGAGCAACCCGGCAACAACCGCCGCGCATGAACCGCAATGACCTTCGTATTTGCATACAGTGTCCCCGCAGCCCATCCGCAACATGTTTGCTGCCGGGGTGAGCAAGGTGTTCACAGCATCATAGTCTCTACAACTGCAGTCGTAGGTTTTGTTCAAGACACCACCATCGCTGCAGCTTCAACATAATCTGTTGAGCTGCCGTGTTCGCGACATTCCAAACAATTTCATCCCCGCACATCCGCTCAGTGATGTTCTCCGGGGTCGTGTCCGTGCCGCTGATAAGCAGCATTTCATATCGCTCACCATCGAATTGCAGGCATGCAAACATATCATGCTCCGCCGACTCTACATGCGTTCCGGACTTTCTGCCGATTCTGCGAATCCGAACCTATGCAAAAAACTTTTTAAAACAGCCAACATCATTCGGGACGTTATCGCCAATGAAGTCCATCGATCATCACGCCCATATGCTGTAATGACGTCACGGAGTTAACTGAGCCGGTCCCTACGGTTATTCTCGCTTGCTGCATTGAAACCCATGATGGTTATGCACCACAACAACCTCTTGTGATGTCTTGTGATGTGCTAAGGCCAACCTTCTTGAGTTGAACCATTCTTCGTATCTGCCAATCGTGTATGAAGCTTTTAATTCAACTTCGTCGAGAGTGTCGCCGGTGATCTCCAGCATTACATCATCCGCAAAGCCTTCTATTTTCACACCGGCCGGGTATTTTAGGCGTGCTGCTTGAATTGCTTTTACGGAACCCATACTGGTTGCTTGATAAGCCACCAGCACACTCTGCATAGTCCATCAATCTATTCAAGATCACCCTCTCTAACAACTTACCAGTTTGTGTCGAGTAGGAAAATTGGTCTGTATGCAGAATGGTCTGCCGGGCTTCCCAGGCTTAGGCAACAGCACCAACTTCTGCCTGTTTCCTTCATCCATGCATCGCTGGAGGCACCTTTTGAACATATCTGGAGCAACAAGAATTGCGAGCTTAAGGTCACTCCTGACAGAATCCAATTTTCAAAGTACTGCGACGCAGCAAAGCTGAAAAAATAAAAATGACAGTTGTGCGTTGCTTCCGTATCGAATGGTATGCCCTTGAAAACGCGAGTACATTGAAAATTGGATTCCGTCAGGAGTTACCCTAAGGAGCAGGTTAGGAATAACATCCGAACCTGATGTCTTAATTGGCTAAAGTTTTCTTGCAGCGGCGATAAGCTCATCGATAGTCACTAGCGGTACCACGTCCACCTTCTACTACTAGCGATTTTAAACCGGATAGCTTCTCTACAAAACTATCTATTACCCTAGTATACTGCTCTATACTCCATCTTGGAGGACAGGACAGTAGCAGCTATAAAAGTAAGCTCCGTTTATCTTTGCTATAACAAAACCCACATCGTCAGGAGATGATGTTATCTCCTGTATGGGGTACCGCCCGCATATCCAAATTGTCGTTGTTCTGGACTTATTCGTAATCCAGGGATACGGTACGGTTCGGACAGCAAGGCGACATCAGTCTTATTCTTATGGACCAACTGTTATAGCAGTGGCTATGGTTATGCAGTGGTTGAGGATTGTACGACAATTCCCCGAAAACCTATTCCCCGAATGCAATTTTCCCGAATGCAATTTCCCCGAATAACAATTCCCCGAATGTAACATTTCCCCGAATGTAACAAATCCCCGAATGTAACAATTCCCCGAATGTAACATTTCCCCGAATGCTTCTCCCATCTTTTTGAGTGCGGCACAAAGCGATGGTTATCTAGTAAGCCATGCGAGTAAAGGCGTATGATTGCAGTTCGGCCTATGATGCTTCAGAATGGGAAGCTTTTTCGGCTTCTTGTGCATAGTGTATTTATTGAACTTGCTACACAAGACATTCATGCAACTGGCAGGCAAGGAAAACCTTTCTATAACTGTGGAAATGATAATAGAACACTAAGTTGAAAAACAGCCCAAGTTGCAATACTTCTTTGAATGAACGCATTGGGTCGGCATAAGGCAAAGTGAGGAGATAATGCTTCCTTTAAATTAATAAGGATTCTTGGTATGATGAACGCATCCTCGGTTCAAAGCAATGGGAATGTCTTCTTAAAATGAACGCGTATGTCCGGTATAAGACGACGGTAGGGATAATGCCTTCTTCAGATGAATGCATCTCCCGGTATTAGAGGAAAAGAAGTGATATGCCTTCCTCAAATGAACACATTTGCCCGGTTTAAGGTGAAGAGGATAGAATAGTCCCTTCTATAAATGAAGTCGTTTCTTCTAGAATAAAGTGAAAGAATTGCATTGTTTCTTCAAATGATCGCGTCTGCCCGGTGTAATGCAAATGGAGAAGATTATGCCTTCTTTAAATCGAAGAATCGTATATCTGTTATAAGACGTCTCGAAAGAGAATGTCTGTCCGCAATAATGTAAGGAGAGTAGGTAATTCTTTCGCTAAAGGAACGCTCTTACCAGGTATAATAAAGGATTGATATGGAGCAATTATATGTTTCAAAACTGCTGCTATACTTCACCACTTATCTAAGAAAATGTCAATTTTCTGAACAGAACATTCTGAAAAACGCCGTTCTAAAAAATATGTAATCTATCAAATGTCATACCGCGAAAGTTACATACCGCCTAATGCTGTATTGAGAAAATGAATTCGTTAAAATGTTTTTCGGTGAAATATTATAACCCCGAGCAACAAACCTGTTGTAAATCTTGTGCTACTAGGGACATTCAATTCGTATTGCTATAGGAGGGATCTTATATATTTTTCCTTCATTCTGGCCAAATTTGTCTGCATACAAAAAAGATCACATTAATCCCTATTCTCATTCTCAATTACATATTTGCTTTTTTTCGAGCTAACGCCTATTTTCGAAGAAAGGACCACATATACCATTTCCTTATTTCATGAAAATGCCTTCTTTTAAAGAATGGACCACATCCCCCATTATCATATTCTGGGCAGATACATGTTATTGAAGAACGAATAATAACATTCGTTATCCGTGGAAACACCCAAAAAAGGGACACATTTACAATTACATTATTCCGAGTAATGCATTATTTTTAAAGAAGGAATTACATTCACCATTGCCTCATTCCGGGCAAATGCATTATTTTTGTTTACAAGGATTCACATCCACCATTGCCTTCTATTTCTTTAGAAGGTATATACAGGACAGGAGTTTGATTTCGAAAATAGAGAAAATATTTACCAAAACGCTATCAATCGGGATTACTGTTAGAGATTCTACTTTTTTTTTATACAATACAGCTGTTGTTCTTCTATTTTAGAATAAAAATTACTTTGGAAAACATTGTACTCTGATATTTTTATAAATTCAACAACACATCTTGTAGTATAAAGAACATCTGAAACTACCAAAGGATATCCAGCTGATAATCTCCAATAAGGCACTCTTGAACGTATCTTCAAACGCTGCTTTTATCGACGCATATAGTCGATTGCGAATATGTGTTTGCAAGAGGTACTATATTTTCGGGGAATTGTTCCATTCGGGGAAATGTTACATTCGGGGAATTGTTACATTCGGGGAAATTGCATTCGGGGAATTGTTACATTCGGGGAAATTACATTCGGGGAAATTGCATTCGGGGATTTGGTTTTCGGGGAATTGTCGTACAATCGTGGTTGAGATATAACTGAGCTTCCTGCATGCACGGATCCATTTGGAGGTGTTTGATGCCCGGAGCATAGATCAAACACCTCAATACGGCCTAGGAGGCGTGTGTCTTTGTCACCTCCAGCATAGCAGTCGTATGACTATTGTCCGTAATCGAAGCACTTGAAATCGGCCTGTTGGTTTGCGTTCAACGAGTAGGTATATTGCCAAACCCACCTTCAACTTGGCCTTAACCAGTACCTTTTTGGCGCCAACTAGAGGTATCTGGAATGAGGAAACCTGCTTTCCAGCATAATCTTTCCGCAACCGAATCGTGGTGTAGGATTTTAACGCCACACTGATATCTCAGTGAATCTACCATTTCACCGGTTTTGGTAATTTCGTCCAGGCCACGGAACTGGATTATCTCCACTGGCTTTCACCTGACCCGCATTACCCAGTACCTCTTCTGCCAACTTTTTATATACGTGAGTCTTCCGCGCAGCATCCTGCTACTGGACGAGCATTATCTCGCCCTTCTGCGTTTTACGGATGTAGCTGACATCAGCCCCTAGTCCAGTGAGTTTGCATCAGGACTTTAGAACGTCAGCGTAGCTGTTATCATCAATCTTGACGATAATTGCTTGGCCTCCTTTATTCCTGACGTGACCATTGGAAGCTGTGCCCTTTCCTCTACGGGTACCCTGCTTAGCCAACGGGGCCTTCGCCTCCTCTGCCACAACTCTTGCAGTTTTTCGCTCATTTTTCGCCTTTTTGGGGTTCACAACCTCCCTCCAGGGAAGGCCTTCCTCCCGGCAAACTTCGGTAGCCCTCGTAGAGCGAGGAACTGGTTTCCGTCGTAGCTTATGGTCGACAACCTGCTCAACCTTCTCCCGGCGAACCACTTCAAGTCGGTTGCCATGCTGACCTTCCTTAGCTCTGGAGTTGCTCCAGTGACAGCCATGCGTCAGCGGAGTTCCACAGTCTGACTTTCTGACAGCTGCTTTTCTTCAGTAAGAAGATGAATAATCGATTCAGCTTCCTTCCTGGCCTCCACCGCATGTCTCGCTGCCAACTCTTTCTCCTCAGTAAGTTGGAGGATCTGACGTCAGACGCCAGAGTTCCGCAGTAACGTGGTAAGGGAACATTTACTGTGGAGGGATGCCCAGGTATCCCACAGATTCCGTTAGTAGCCTGCCATTTCTTTCACTACTCAGATCATGCATTCTCTAGGCACGGGTTACTTGATACAGCAGGATCAGGGGTGAGAGGACGTCATATTTTTAACTGCATCTAAGTGTACCTGATAATATGACCAGATTTATACCATTACGCTCTGCACCAAAGTATCTATATCCACTGCATACTTACTTGATACTTGATGGGCTACAG
Source organism: Armigeres subalbatus (assembly GCF_024139115.2). Classification (NCBI taxonomy): domain Eukaryota; kingdom Metazoa; phylum Arthropoda; class Insecta; order Diptera; family Culicidae; genus Armigeres; species Armigeres subalbatus. Next base: position 168,917,189 of record NC_085141.1, on the reverse strand, counting down.
CTCTTCGATGAACATACGCCGAATGGAATATCCTTTTTCACTGGACTCGATACTGGGCCAATCGCTTCCAGTCGCCCTGAACATTAGGCGCCCTCAGGTCCTCTTCAACTGCAAAGGTATCGTGTACGCGGCTTCCGACATACGAACAACGTGACCAGCCCACCGTAGTCTGCCGTGTTGTATAAGCTTAATAATATCCAGCCCTTTATACACCTGGTACAATTCGTGATTCATGCGACGCCGCCAGATACCGTTCTTCTGTTTACCGCCGAGTATTCTCCGCAGTACCTTACGCTCAAACACTCCGAAAGCTCTCCGATCAGCCTCCTCTAACGTCCGTGTTTCATGGCCGTATAAACCCATCGGAAGAATCAGATTAGTGTACAGCGCGAGTATTGTTTTCGTAAGCAGACTACGGGACTTAAGCTGGTTACAAAGTTCGTAATAAGCCCTATTTGCAGCTGCTATACGCCTTTTCACCTCGCGGGTAACATCATTATCGCACGTCACTAATGTTCCAAGATACACAAATTCTTCTACCACTTCAAAATTTTCACCATCCAGCACCATTTCGCGGCCACCACCACTAATGAACCCACGTTGATTGCCAGCGACCATGTACTTCGTTTTGCTGGTATTGATCGTGAGTCCAATCCTCGCTGTCTCCCTCTTAAAAGGCATAAAAGCCTCTTCCCCGGCACGGCGATCAATCCCGATAATATCGATATCGTCCGCAAATCCTAGGAGCATATGCGATCTTGTGATAATGGTACCGCTTTTTTGCACACCAGCTCTCCTAATCATTCCCTTTAGCGCTCGATTGAACAATAGATTCGAGAGTGCATCGCCCTGCTGTAATCCATCTAAGTTAACAAATGACGTCGATGTTTCATCCGCAACCCTTACACTTGATTTCGATCCGTCCAACGTTATACGAATCAGTCGTATCAGTTTCGCCGGAAATCCATTTTCAAGCATAATTTGCCATAATTCATTCCGTTTCACTGAATCGTACGCCGCCTTGAAATGAATAAACAGATGATGTGTCTGCAAGTTGTACTCCCGGAATTTATCAAGGATTTGTCTCAGGGTAAACATTTGATCCTTCGTTGATCGGCCCTCACGAAAACCTGCTTGGTATTCGCCGACGAAGGACTCTTCCTGCGGTCTCAATCTGTTGAACAGAATACGGGACATAATTGTGTACGCCGAATTAAGGAGGGCTGGGCTGGGGCAGCGACAATCGTGAGACTAGCGAGGGTGACGGTAGCCAGACCAGCAGGTTTGCTGAGTTGCGGATCAATGACAATCGCAATGGCGGCGATTGCCGGGCCAGCGGGGTAATAGCGTAGATGGCTTTGCTGGCAGGCAGCCCACGGAACGGACCGGAACAGCGATTACAGAATCGGCGTGTCGTGTATGTAGCCGAGATGCAAGACTTTCGGTTGAATCTCGCGTAGAAAATCAGAAAATATATATTCGCGTGGATATTAAGACGACTTCCCGTGAAAATTAAGAAAAACAAAACCTTGGAAATTCGGAAAACATTTCCATGAAAGTTACCCGAGCAGCACAAGTCAGACAGAAATGGTTGCAGCAACTTGTTTGAGACCGAATCTGGTCATATATGAGTTGCAGTAACCTAAGTGGAACATATGTGCTGCTAGGGTAGGAATTCGGAAAAAAAAATCGAGAAAACTCAAAAGTAAATTCGCAAAAAATTACCATGGAAGTTCGGAACAATTTCTCTTGGATATTTGGAAGATTTTCACTTTGGAAAGTCAAAATAGTTTTCTATAGAATTATGAAAACAAATGTCGGTGAAATTCGACAGAACTTTGCTATGGCCAGTTGCAAGAATTTTCCATGAATTTTCGCAAAAAAAAATCGATAGTTTCTATAAGTTTTTTTTAGCAAATGCTGTTGCCATAATAATGTTAATTCTCGCATTTCAACACAATTGTCACAATGTAAGTCCATCAGAGGTGTAAAAGCTTTCCCGAAGCTCACCACAATAAGATTGACGATTCTACTCCCCGAATGTAACTCAAACGGGATAGTGGATACCTGTATTTTAAACATCTCGACTCGGTCTGCATACCACTGTCCACTACTGCCGGCGGCACGGTGTGCTTGACTGAATACCGTAATGTTAAGCTTAAAATTATGCTCATAAATCATCCGGCAAGCACTTTTTGCACATTTGAGTTTCATTTAGTGCAATGCGGTGAAAAGACACTATAAATTTGAAGCGTTTTTATTCCCCATTATACCGTCGGCTGAGGGGTCGAAAAAGTATCAGGACTATCAGGGTGCATGGTGCAGGAGGAGCAACAAAGTAGAAAAAAAAGTGACCATCGTTACTCGCATCGCTACGGCTGCCAGTACTGCTGGTCCTGCTGCTGCTTCGGAAGAAATTTTCCGAGCGCTCCTGCCCGCAGTGCAAAGGTGAAAGTTTAATGGAAAATGATTTCTTCTGTTTGCCGTTCCCATTGGATTTGCTGTTTGTTTGCCCATTCGGCGCGGTGTTTTATGATGAATTTCTTTTTTTACAGGGTCGTAAATGTTCCAAAAGGGTGGTGGAAATTCAAAGCGCTGCCTCTTCAGCACCAAGCGCGGCTTGTAATGGATGGAGCTACCAACTCCAGCTGGCTTTGGTTCAAACAGTGAGGAGATAAATTTGAACAACATGTTCCCTGGTACTCTGATGGTTCAATATTTATTGATTCTGTTCCATGTAATTAGTCTTACAGGATAGAATTTGTGTTGATAATGAATTGTTAGCAGCACAATGTTGTCTTTAAATTATAGCATAAAGTTGAATGAAAGTGTTTTATGTATAATAGTTCATTCTTACGGTTTCATCTCAGACGTTTAATTGATTTAACGCAAAAATTTCTGTGAACCCATTCACCCTCAGTATGCGTTGTAGCCACGAATTTTACCACGGTTCTGCGGAAGGTTCCAAGGAAAAAGATAAAGTGAAAATAAATGGAACCACAGATGTTCTTATACAAAAATACATTTTAAAGTAATAGCGTTGGTCATTTAGTACAACGCGAAAGGGAAAATACAAATTATTCAAATCCATTAATCTAAGTAATAATTCACCAGCCCGGCTACCACAACCGTCATTTAAATTCCGCAGCCGTAATGTAATCCACTCGCGTACTGCCTTCTGAGACGCTGCAGTTAATGAAGAACCATTAGGGGGGCTGCTTTGCGCCCATATTTATTGAACTTCGCAGAAATCTTCATGCAAAACATTCACTCGCTGGCTGGTATGATTTATTCGCATACTTTGTGGCAAACTTTTCCCGTATTTTTCGCAAGTGTGTTCAGTTCACTCCATTCATTTCCCGATTACTTATCACTGTTCATAATTTATAATGGGCAGAAAAACAATCCACTTCCCGGAGCGGAAAGATTATCAAGAGAATAAACAAGCGATAGCCGGAGCAATAAATTTCCGTTCGCAAACAAGACGATGTGAGTCGTCTGCCGATGGCGATGGCGGAGGGGAATCGGAAAGCTAGTGCACAAACTGTAAGCGCGCGAAAACCTGAAGAAAAGCTCTCTGCTGGGGCCTGGCCAACGAATTTCTATTGTACGTAGGTGTGCGAACTTACCTTGGTTAAACCGTGGGTCCTGAATAATACACTTGCTGTCTGGTAATATCATTCCAGTAACCGTGCCTTCAGAAGTTTGTTTGAAGAGAAGCAGGCAACTTATGTTAATTAAATCACAACAATGTGACGGAGAGAGATGTTTGCTGTTCAAACGTAGAAAGATTACAAAACTGCTTCTGAAGTGATATATCAGTTGTTTGATGTGGGATGTGTACATTTCGGGTTCTGGTATCGGTGTGTACCTTCCAGAGTGTGAATAATATTATTTTAATTTGATCCGAAATGTAAATGCAGAAACGTCTTGCTTTGTCTAATACGTAATACGTTTCCAGAAGTTGGAATTAGATGGAGAGTAGAGCAACACAGTAATTTCGATATTATTGGTTGTAACACATGTTTGCTGCAAAGAATCGAATCATCAGTTAGCCAAATAAGCAGAATCTTCTAATTCACTAACGATAGGACGAAAAAGCACTATTGTTGTATTCGCTTTCATACGATTCAAAGACGTACCAACCCGTAGTAGGCCCGACTTCCACAGATGATGCGCCTTCGTATTTCACGACATTGTTATCAGCCGTTAGCAAGGATCCGAGGTAGACGAATTCCTCGACCACCTCGAAGGTATCCCTGTCTATCGTAACACTGCTTCTCAGGCGGGCCCTGTCGCGCTCGGTCCCGCCCACAAGCATGTACTTTGTCTTTGACGCATATAATAGTTGCATCTAAATTATAAAAAAGTAAACCCTTTTTTGAATCTCATACTTAATAAATTTTTACACATAAGGCAACCATTGATCTTGGTCATGCAATCATGGATAGAACATACCAGGCTCTTGAAAATCAATTCCAAAATCAGAAAACAATATTCCTAATTTATGCACTTATTTTGAAACAATATGTGTTGTTATATGCATATGATTATTCTCAATAGCAATAAAGCTCTCCACGAAAAAAAGGTCAATAAAATGTTGAATGTAATACCATTAAATTTTGCCGTATAAATGCGTGCAGTGAAAAACAAACATTAAAGAGTGTGGGTGAAATGCATGTTTCCTAAGTTACCATTTTTGCATTCGGCCCAGAGAAGTAGAGACAATTTCCAAAACGAAAATTTACTAGACCAGACAGGGAATCAAACCCAGCTACACCGAAATGAACGAGTAAGGAACTTCTATTAGATTTTTGTTGGTGTTTTGATCTGAAATTATTTCAGAATTTCAATTAAAAATTCAATTATTTAGTTTGGAAACAAAAGATTCTTTTTCATTTTTTAAGAACTCCCTTTGAAAATACATAGAAATTTTGAATTTTTCTCGGAATTTCTTCAGAAATTATTTGAGTATTTCCATCGGGAAATCTACCCAAAATAATTTCATGAATTCATTCGAATTTCTTCTGGAATCACTTCAACTTTTTCGGAAATTCCTCAAGGATGTCCAATGGGAAATGAATCAGAAATTTCGTCGAAAATTCCCCCATGAAAACTTCTATATGAAATTTGACCAGAAACTAGTTCGCGAAATTTTTCAGAATCTAAGAGTTCTTGAACTAATTCATGAAGAGCTCTTGAAGGAGATTCTGGAGGAACTCTAAGGACAATTTCAAGAAAAAATCCCTAAGGAAAAACTGGTGCACATTCTAGAGGATTAACACTAAAAAAATCTAAATAATCCCCAAGTAAGTTTCTGGAAGAGTTCACGGGTAATGTTCACCGAAGGAGTTCGTGAAGAAACTTCCGGGAAAAATTCTTGGAGAAACTTTCCGAGGAGATCTTGGAGAAGCTTCCCAACGAATTCCTGGAGGAACTTCTCATCTAATTTTTGGTAAAATCTTCGGAAGAATTTCTGGGATAACTTTCGGAGGAAATCCTGGCGAAGCTAACAGAAGAAATTCCTGGAGGATCTTCCGGAGGAACTTCCAGAGGAATTCCTGAAGGAACTTCCGGAGGAATTCCTGGAGGAACTTCCGGAGGAATTCCTAGAGATACTTCCGGAGGAATTCCTGGAGGAACTTCCGGAGAAATTCCTGGAGGAACTTCCGGAGGAATTGCTGGAGAAACTTCCGGAGGAATTCCTCGAGGAACTTCCGGAGGAATTCCTGGAGGAACTTCCGGAGGAATTCCTGGAGGAACTTCCGGAGGAATTCCTGGAGGAACTTCCGGAGGAATTCCTGGAGGAACTTCCGGATGAATTCCTGGAGGAACTTCCGGAGGAATTCCTGGAGGAACTTCCGTAGGAATTCCTGGAGGAACTTCCGGAGGAATTCCTTCTGAGTAGCTCCGTGACGATTTGGGCGATAGCCGATAAAACGGCGTTCCAGTCAACGTCATCTTTACACATCCTCCGAACTAGGTTGTCCGGGGTAGTGTCCAGACCACATGTGGCAAGCATATGGTCACGCATTGCGCGAAAACGTGGGCACACGAACAACACGTGTTCCGCCGTTTCCTCTAAACCTGCGCACACCAAACACTCGGGCGAGGCCGAGCAAGCCAGCTGCGTTACCAGCACTGTGGTTTTGCAGCACGCTTAAACGCCGGGCACTTCGAACCCCGAACCTTACACGTGGGTATTCGACATCGTGCTAGACGTTAATTTCGTGGAATGCCACCAAGTCATCAATAAATCAAGCATGCCTGTAATCAATTTGTCTTTGGTCGAAAGTAATTTAGATTTTTATGAAATCTAATTCGAATTATGAATCTGTCCTTTATCGAGTAGTATTTTTTATTGATTGTGCTTGGATTAGATTATTAAACGATTGTTTGGATGACGTTGGACATTTGGAACAAAGCGAAGTGAGCGAAGAGTCTCAACCTGACCTTAGCAGCCTCTCTAAGGAGAGTGGCACGTAAGCCGTTGTTGGTGGTAACGAACAGAAAGCATTATGTTTCAAATGTAGAAAAACATGTCGTACTCATAAATTTAAAACAAGTAGGGGAAGTGTACCGGTTTTGCCACCTTTGTGCCTAATTTGGCCAACGCTGAAAACTGAGAGAGGGAAGTAGGCTGTGCGCGTGAAAGGTCGTTTTTTATCCGTTGTCAAAATCTTGTAATATTTTTTCCGCGAAATATTTTTCGGATTTTATTCTATTATGTTCCGGGTTTGGCAAAAATCACACCGATACAGTCGGAGTCGGCAGGACTGTGGACGTGTGGAACTTATTTGGATCTGGAGCTGGTGAATAACCGTATCCAAAAGGAGGAAAATTTGCGAGGAGGAACACCCTTGTAAGAAAGGGACGCTCGTTGATTGCTCCGGTTTGAATTAGAGGATAAGTATAATTTCATCCAAGGTAAGATCAATTAGTTACATGTTCTGAGCATCAACAGCTCATTTTGCATCCATTTATCCATACATCCATGCATCCATTCATACCGAGATAATTAAATTCTATCGTTGATTTCTCGTGCTACTTGAAATGCCCCGTTTTGGCATAACATATTATTGTATTGATCTGTGTATGTCACATGGCGTTCATTAAGATTTTTTTGTTTCTAAATCCTTCTTCATAATTAAGTGATTACAATTATAGGTAATCGAGGTTTGTAAATTTGGTTTTAGGATTAGATTTAATTTTATTATGTATTTTTTTTGCCTTTCTCGTTTCAGAGAGCGAGTAATGGCGCTTTAGCCTACACTGAAAATAGCATTGTAGTAAAAAATACCATATTGAGGGTCTGTCTCAATTGGATAATTAAATTGAAATTAAACTTAAAAGTGACATTTCAATAATTATAGTTTAATTTAAATGCACAACACCAATTGATTTGTGCAGACTACATACCGCATTTATTTCATCATTTTATGATTCATATTTTCATCCTGATAGGATAAAATTTTTGATCAAAATTAAATGTCAATTTAAATTCTAAAAATATATAAGGGGGGAAGGGGTTTTAATTTATTTTTGTTCTTTATCGTTTCAGAGAGCGAGCAAAGGCGCTTAAACCTAGGCTAATTAGCCAGGGCAAGGCTAATACCTTCGCCCCATCCGAGGAAAATCATCGGCAAGGATAATGGAGTGACATAAATTTCTTAGCAAAGTCACTCCCAACGTATTTCCACAAATTTTCTATCATTTGCTTATAATGATACTCCTAAACCTCAAACCCTACCAACTATCCAACTCCTTGACATCTATGAGGGCGTCGGTGAGTCGCTGGCCTCTTGTTAAGTAGATGTCATATCATCATTTCCTTCCCTTCCCTAGTAACGGAGAAGATGGGCGTGGCCAGCAATGGTAGCTTTCATGCTTTATCATTTGGACTCCCAAATGGAAATCCATAAGCAATTGAGGTAAGAATGTTGAAGAATATACATGACAGCTATCAGTATGCAATCTACGAAATACTCCGTTTCAACGCAACGCAACGCAATTTGGCCAACGCTGAAAAATGCATATTTTCCAAGAAAGTGTCGATTAATTTCAACAGCGAAGTGAGGTATGTACACACTTAAAATAGATTTCGCTGTTCGGTAATTTTTTTGACGAAAAACTACGGTAAACCAAAGAAATTACAGTAAGTTCGGTTATCAAAATTATTTTTACCGAACATCAGTAAAATTTTACCGAACAAATTGTAAATCCAAAATTATTTGACAGAGTTCGGTAGTTGAACTTACAGTTTGTTCAGTAAAATCGAATTATCGCCGTACATTGTAAAATATTTACCGAATAAACTTCAAAACAAATGATGTATTGCAAAACTACGGTAAAGCGATAAACTGTCAAAGTCAGTTTTGTTTGAAACATTGTTGCTTCGAAATTTTTCATCGGATATCCGAAATAAAAACATGTTAAAAGGTGAAAAAATAACAGGTATGTCTTTCTTGGAAAATAAAGTAAAGTGACCACTAACGCAATCACATTTTTTCAGCTTATTGCGGCTTTTACTTTTTTCAAAACCGGGACCTTTTGAAACGAAAATTATTCATCCTTATTTCGATGATGGTTCTTGAAGCCGAAAAAATACATCCCGCAATTAAACGACAAAACGCACCCAATATCTGCCATTTTATTGGGGGAATTAGCTGTGTTTTCAGGATTTTGCGGTTTGAATAAAAAACTTTGTAATTTCCTCGGTTGTTCCCGTTTCTGATATGATGTTGTTCTGTTTACCCTTCTGATTTAAAAAAAAAACGGATAAACAAAAGTCATGTTTAAGAACTATAAGTGTATTCATATTTTATTTTGTTGCTACATTAAACACAAATAATTTCATTCAAAACGGATAAAAGTACCGAAACGTTCGGTAATCTTGATTTTTGAATTACCGAACGGTACGGTTGTTTTTGACAGATCATCACAAAGTAAAACTACCGAACGTTCTGTAATTTTTTCGTTTACCGAACTGATTACCGTACGTTCAGCTGTTGAAAGTTCGGTAAAAAATTACCGTATACTGTAAAATATTCTAAGTGTGTATGTAAGGTATGTATCTCTTGTAAGAGCTAATAAAACCCTCGAAAATTGCTTTACTTTTGGAGTTTGGCATTAGCATTAGCATTGAGCAATTCGCACAAATTCGTAGGTGGTACAAGCCAAGAATATTGTATGAGAGTAGAATCACTTTCATCCGTTACCACAGATATCGATATGGGACTAATCACTATCTCTTAGATAAAAGCAATGCACTCTCCAATAGTCGAGATCTGTCCTGGCCACGTCCTTGCGAATGCTGAGGAAGGGGAAAGATGATTAGTTGGACACCTACTTAAGAAAGATGCAGAGAACTCTACGACCTCTCATAGGTGCCACGAGAGGTTTTGGGATTGTGTGGAAGGTTATAACAGTAGAAATCGTTTTGATAGAACGTTGCGTTGTAACGGAGTATTTCGTAGATTGCAAACTGATAGTTGTCATGTATATTCTTTAACTTTCTTACCCCAATTGCTTATGGATTTCTATTTGGGATTTAATGGAAATCCAATTGGAGGTCCAAAATGTTAAAGCATGAAAGCCGGCCACGCCCATCTTCTCCGTTACTAAGGAAAGGGAAGGAAATGTTGATATGACATCTACTTAACGAGAGGTCAGCGACTCACCGACGCCCTCATAGATGTCAAGGAGTTGGATAGTTGGTAGGGTATATTGGTTAGGAGTATCATCATAAGCAAATGATACCAAGTTTGGAAAAAGCGTTGGAAGTGACTTTGCTAAGAAATTTGTGTCACTCCGTTTTCCTGGCTGACGATTCTTCTCGGATGGGGCGAAGCTATTAGCCTTGCCCTGGCTATTTAGCCTAGGTTTAAGCGCCTATGCTCGCTCTCTGAAACGATAAAGAGAAGCTTGAGCTTGAGCTTGATTGACTGCTCGTAGTTGCTACTCCATTATGACCAGATCAGCTGTTCTTGCACAGGGAACCAACAGATGTTTGCTTGGGACTAGCACTAGCTCGCTCTCTGAAACGATAAAGAGTAGAAAAAACAATTAAAAACTCCCCTCCTCCGCTCCCCGTATAACTTTTTAATTCATATTATGAATCGTGTCATAGAAAACTTTAAAATCACACATTAACATTTGATTTCATGAATACATTTTCTGAATATAATGGTGAAAATGTGCTTGCCCTCTTGGCTTAAGTCAAAAACACAATTCAAATTTCATCTAACTGACTAAACCTAGTAAATATTAAAAAACATCTTCCATCGGTACATTCAAAGTTAATTACCTATATGCCGGGTGTTAAGCCACCCGGTGTGGAAATTAATTACTATGTCTGAAACTTGATTACTCATATGTACAACATGTGATAGATTTAGTTCGGAAAAGGTATTGGAGGGTAACCGCGCCTTCGGTGGGGTTTGGTCCCACGACCCCAGTTCGCATGACAGGTGATTTCCCTACTAATCTACGAAGAACCGCAGCTTAGCGGGTACTGATGAAACCAAATTCCCAGCACCAGGTACCAGCTGATCTCTCGCAATACATTTTCAGAACTAACTCTCTCATGTGTATTTTTGTACACATGCATATGTATTTTGTACATATGTATTTTTGTACACATTGTACACATGTACACATTGTATTCATGTACAAACACCTCACACAACCCTACTTCATTGAGCGCCGTTGCTGATGAAGCAAGTGTGTAAGAGCCGGACAATACTAAATACTCATCCTACTTGGTTGGCAACTGACTAAGATAGAAATACAAAGTAGAAAAGGGACGAGCTTGGAATTGAACCCACGACCTCCTGCTTATAAGGCAGAAGCGGTAGCCACTAGACCACCGAGCACGTTGAAAATTGCTTTACTTTTGGAGTTGAGCGAAAAACCGGCAAAATTAGGAAAATGGCCAACATCCAGTTGATAGAGTGCCACATTTGTAATGAATTAGCTCAACCGGATCCCATATCAGTTTTACCTTCACCTCCCCTACGCCAAAATTGTTCTAAAAAAACTGGTTTTGCCGCCAAACTTTATAACCACTATTATAGTCAAGCTGGGGTGCGATGGGGCACGTGTCCTATCAAATCAAATACTTTTTCTAAAATTTTATTATACACGTAAAAATTGTTCTAAAAACTGATTTTCCGCCAAATTTTATAATCGCTGGTGAAGTTGAGATGAGGCACGATGGGGCACGTATCCCACCAAATCAAATAATTTCTCTACATTTAATTAAATACGCCAAAATTGTTCTAAAAACTGATTTTCTGCCATTTTTATATGAACACTAATCTGTGAGGCGGCAATGTCCCAGTGAGAGATGTAGTGACAATAACAAGTAGAAGACCAACTTTTTTTGCTCCGATACGCTGTTGAGTTCGACGTCATAATTCGAAACAAAACATTTTCTTTCGAGGCCAATCCACAATCTATTTTTTCTTCAATTCTGTACAACGTTAAAATTTATTTCATTCAATTTCGACTTTTGACCAGCAAATGCTCTGCTTGGGACGTAAACAAGCGTTTGCTACGAATCTTTTATTCGATATACAGTTTACTATGGCGATGGTATATAAATAAGTTTTTTTTAAATTATTTTGCATGATGAATAACTATTTTCATATTTCGAAACAGGTAACTGCATATCATTATTGAAAATATATTAGTTTAAAAAAATATATATTAGGTTTCAGGTTGTCCCAAAAAATGTATAATACCCCGTCCTTTTTTGTACAACATGAACTTCGAATTTGATCTATGTTTCTTCTCCCTAAGCACTGACCATCGTACCCCAGGAATGATCAATCCACCTTATCTGCTCAACCGCACGTAGTAACAACAAAACTCCAGCCACAGTATCATTAAGATAAACGCTCTAAACATCTTTTTAAACACTGGTCTTTGTTCGATTTGTGCACCGCTTCTTTCTTAGCTCCAGCCCAGACGACGACGTGCTTTTTCATCGACCAAAGGTCGCTGCAGTGCTAGACGATGCGAACGGGGTAGAGGCTCCGCTTTAGTAGAGGTTATAAAAAAAAACTTGCTTTGTCTATTCAGTAAGAAGCGCCTTTATCCGACATCGTCTCCGGTTACTCTTGAGGCCATCGTCGTGCGCCTACTTACCACAATCTTGATAGAGGGAAGGTACTTTCTTGCTTCGCTCCGATCGTCCGAAATCGATACTTAAAAAGATTATATCCACTTTCGCCCCCTCCATCATCCATCCGGTCCGGGGTTGACTGTTGCGATGGGGCAAGCCTTTCCCAAATGTGTTTTTCTTTTGTTTCGTTTCTTGGTAGGTGTTTGTGTTGGATTTTTTTCTTTTCTCTCGAAAATACCACCCCAGTAGAACCTTTTACTCCCCTTCAATTTGGTAGCATAAATGTTTTAATATTGGAAGTGCTCTTCGGAGAGTGCTCAGTTATCCATTAGGTTATTAATTGCAGAATTAGTTTGAGACGGATTCCACTTCAACTCGCGTTCAGGGTCAGCAGTACCCTCTCAGAATCAAGTTAATATTCGTGGGCATGCCTTTTCAATCCCCATTGCCTAATTTGTTTTTTTAATGGACTATTATTTGAGAAAAGCTCAAATTTTTTCAGTCAAATTAGTATAACTGACTATTGATGTGATACAAAAGTTCGATAATGATGTGAAACGGTGGAAAAAAACCGTTAAATGTTTTAATAATGTATGCGTTATTGTACATAATGGCAAATGCACGAGTTCCTGAGAAGGCAACGTTTAACGTTAAAAAAGTTGGCGTGATGTCCTTCATGAAATTGTTGAGCTGCTAGAAATGTGTTGATTAATGTTACGCCTAAGATTTCAAATTTTGAGCAAATTTTGAATTTCTATTCAACAAAGGGAAGTACATGATTTGACACGAGGGGAACTACGTTTACAACTATCATTCAGCTACTCGGTCTCATCGGCAAAATTGATACCTGTTACAGGACCTTACAAAGTGGATAAAAAAGGCCCGAATAAATATAACGTAGAACTCGATTGGTTTATATTTGCATCTTCTTCATACACATCAAGTCTCACTGGTGTAAAACAACTCAGCTTCCCCGTTAGAGTGAATAAATCAAATTCTGTATCGTTAACTAATCTGATTGTATCTCCACAGATATTTTGTAAACTTGCAAAGGCAGCTCGAACCAACTTGAGCCGTGATCCTTGGTCTATATTGGCTATGCCGGCCAACGCCAACTGGCTGCCAAGTTATTGGAACTTTTCGACCTTCTGCACTACTACCGGTTGCACTCTGCAAGCTACCGTAAAATTGGAGGAGCTACTCGTGTTGATATCCAAAGATTTTGTATTGCTATCGTTGATGTTGAAGCCCGCCGTATCGGGGCGCCAGTTCAACTCACCTCAATGCCAGATTACCGTTGCACAACATCATTAGAAATCGTTTAGATGCTCCATTGTAATATGCCACCAGTTTGGTACACGGCCAATCACACTCATCATGGTCTAGCGCAACAGTAGCGGTGATAGAATCCATCCTTACCTCTCCACAGCGTCTACTCGGATGAGGTCAGACAAAGCTCCATTGCATAACTGCATAACTCTGCACTTAAAGGCTGCACGTATGATTCGATGAGGTCAACGATTCTATCCGAAATCCGTTACGGTTGTGGGTTCGATTTTCGTGGTTTAGATGTTCGAAAGCTCTTTCTTAAGGTAACCCTTCCCACCAAGTCTCTGGCAACGCCGCTGAGTGGTTAGTCTAGACGCTAGACAACTGACGTCGCTAATCGCTCGGTCACGAAGCCCATGTGTTTATTATACGAAGCCTAGATTATAATACAAACATTGCTTAACTTTTCAGCACACGCACAGTTCTGGGTCGCGCATGTAGACTCATTCGTTATGTGTACCGCAGGCGATCCTTTTTGTTAGAGTTGTAAAAAAATACAACAGCCAGCGTTGTATTTTCTTACAACTCTAACAAAAAGGATTGTTCGATTGTTTAAATGTAATTGATCACAATCTTTTGAAAATATTATGTGGAGTTCTTACGGAGTACGGAATTTTAAGAACATTGTGGCATTCTCTAGTTTTGTGTGATAATTATTGATGTAGTCTAATGAACAAACACAACATTATGTCTTTAACGGCAATGATCAACACAGCACAATATCGATCCTTAATAAAAGTTCAGATTTCCTCAACGAAAATATGTTCCGACATTAATAGATCATTCACGTCGTACTACTGCTCCTGCATATCGTAATCCGTGCAAGGAAATAAAACAGCAGACAAGATTCATTTATGAGCTATCAATCTAATTTTGTGTAACAAGTCACTACCCCAAGGCAGGATTACAGGAAAACAGCTTATTGTTTTCGTTCGTTTCTGCTCACCCAGATGAAGCTTTGCCTCCGAACGACGATGCCATGGGAGAAAAATGGATCCACACAATTATGAAGTGTGCCAACAACGCAAAGGCAACCAGCAACGCCGTTTCTGCAGCTTCTTGCGCTATATGTACGTCGGCAGCATCAGCCTCCTCCGCCATCGGTTGTGCAGTGTGGGATGGAAATCTGCGACGGGGGAGTGAGCATGCGCGTGCGATAGCATAACCAGAATCACCCTCAATTAAAATAAACATCAAGGCGAACCGTTGGGCACTGCTCGACAAGAACTCTCGTAGAAGTACACGGCACAGTCCGGAAAACTCTGCCAGCAGCAGCTCGGTGAGCTTTGTGGTAGCCGCATAATTGGGCTAAAGGAAATCGCATACACACACGAACCCTTGATTTTCTTTGAAGCCACGGCATATCGTTGGATGGGATTTCCTGTTGAGAACGACATTGCGCCCGAGCCGGTCTGAAGGATGGCAATTACCAAGGTTTCGTCAAAGCGACGCGACGTTTGGAAAATGCCAGTAGCTTAAGTTCCGGTATGTCTACCACACCACAAATTAATTACGGAAAACGCAAATCCTGTCAACAAGGTTGATCAGACACGAGACGTTCGGTTGATGCTTATCTGTTGAAGGCAAAAAGGGAAATTCTGAGAAGTTGTTGCTGCGTATGCCAACATACCCTAACTTATTTATCGGAGAATTTCACCAGGATACACTTCTCGCCGCAACTTGCATGTTCCCAAAGCACGACTTACTGGGTAGAAGTAATCAGATGATTTTTATAGCTTGAAAGCAAACAGCGAGATTGCGATTTCCATCGGATCGGAGGTTATGGTCCATTTACACGCCAACCGCCAGCCACGAGGTAGTCTGCGGTACCGACCTATCCCTTAGTAGAATCGAGACCGGGGAAGCCACCACAGGCGGTCACAAAATTGGGGTTAGTTGGATTTCCTTTCTTTTCCTGACGCCACGCACCGGTTGCCCGAACGACGACGTCGCGAAAGTTAAATCCCGTGCAAGGATATGAAAATTTTACAACTAAACTGGTTACGTCTAACGACTGTAATTTGTGACGACGGCAGCGGTAACAATGTGGAATTTATTATTCGGTTGTTTTCTTTTCATAAGATTTGCGTGATGCTTAGCGGTGGGGGAATTTTTTTTTGGTACTTTGTCGTTTATGGGGGTAATTTTGCTATTGTTTTAATTTGCAGCAACTGGAAAACAAGCAGCGTAATGCATGCTAGGATGAAAGTTTTAGCGGAAGTGGTGGTTTTGCGAGAAGATTAAAAAATGTTTGGTTTCGTTTCGGCCACAAATTAAAATGCTGTGGCGCATTAAATTATGGTATTTATTCATACGCATGTTGAATTTGATCATTGGAGTTGACCTGTAGTCACTTGTGTGTTTCAATTGAACTAATTGTCAATGAAAAATATTTGCTTGAGCTTGTTGTCGACGTGGTATTCATAAACAATGAACTTAATTTTTGCTGCTACCATGACCCGTAAAAAAAACCCGCATAACACCGGGCCTATTTGTATAGAAGTATGCAATAAGGGAGACAATTCTACTTTTTGCTTTTAACAACAATTATGCAGTGTTATCCGATCATTCAAACATTCATAAATTCATTTGGTAATTCACTATAGTCGTAAGAAATGTTACATTTAAAGTCTTACGTTCTTCACACTGGAGTCGCTTTTTACGCCGATAGATTTAATCAAATTCTCGCTCCACCTATATTTCCACAATTCATTGAATACAACCAGATTTTATGTGGAATTTTTCGTAAGGCGAACTCAATGATATATTGAATCCAAAGGCAGAAACGAGAAAAAACAAACCGCGTAAATCGCGAAACTGCAGCGCACAAATGGTCGGATTCGTCAAATTTCACGACATATATCGATAACTCTAAAACCATCAGTGCCAGAGTTTTGACGTCTTCAGAAGAAATTTTCGCATAAAAAAAAGCTTATAATATGCTTGAAAATGAAGCAATCAACCATCTTTTGTAACCAAAAGCGATGCTAAGACAGTTTTGGGAAATATTTTGAATTGATGAAAGTGGAAGCTAGAAACTATTTTTTTCGGGACCACCCTATCCAAAATTTGTAATTTTTTCATAAAACATTAACTATATGAGATAAAATAAATATTTATTTAGCAAAAATGCTTAGAATTAAATTTTCTACAACTTTGTAGAATAATATGATCTCCTAACTCAAACCATAAAAAAATATATTGCTAAAAAAATTAACGAAAGGGTCACCCTAATGACAACATACACCAAAAATAAATCTTTTCTTGTAGATAATTTCTTCTGAAGATGTCAAGATTCTAGCACTGATAGTTTTGGAGTTCTCGATTTATGTCGTGAAATTTGACGAATCCGACCATTGTGCAGCGTTCGTAAAGTGTTGCTGTGTTGAAAGACAGAATCACCGTCTTCGGCCAAACAGACTAAATACTTAACATCTAGCATTAGGCAGCGGACAGGCCATTTACTCAACTGGGTGTAGGATGTAGAGTGTAGACCTGTGGAGAATTTTCCGCTTGACGAAAATTTTCTCCTTGCTAGGGCGGGAATCAAACCCACACTTCACAACCCGAGTAGACGAAAATAGCTCATTAATATCAAATGTTGATAAGATAGTAAAATGAGATATGGACTTGATTGATATAAGAGATAAAACATCAGACGACAATATCAATATTTTGCACTAAAATATCATAAGGAAATTATGTTATTTGTAATAAGTGATCAATATCATGTGCCATTAGTTTGTTCTTATCCATAGCATATCTTGATATGTAAATGATATTTCGGTGCAAATTTTTGATATTGTTGCCTGTTATTTTATCTCTTATATCAATCAAGTCCATATCATGTTTTGTTATTCCGTTCAATGCTTCTGCCCGGGAACACATGCGTCTAGACGACTGACGTTGCTAACCGCACGGCCACGAAGCCCACTGTAAGGCTGTGTTATTGAAATATGATCCGAAACGACATTTCGAGATTAAGCATTCTACGAAATATGATATGTACCTGAATTAGGCGAAAACAAAAATTGAAAGAGCTTCGAAGACAAGATGTACATTTTAGTTAAATTTTCATTATTGATTCAAATCATTGGTGGAAAAGTGGATTACCGATGCAAAAATTTTTTTTCACTCGGCTGAACACGGAGTTACTGAACGGTACCACCAGAAGCTGGACGAGCGGATAGGAGATAACACCGGATCTGGCGACGTCAATATATTGTGGGAAAATATCCACGAAGCTGTGACTACAACAACGTAGGAAGTGTTAGGCACTGTACAGTGACGCCAACGAAATGGTTGGATTGATAAGGAGTGCCAGCGAAAGACGGACAACAAAAATATTGCTAGGAGTTGAATGCTAGTGGCTCGTACCCGTTCCAACAGAGAGCGGTACAGTGTAGCAAGGGCAGAAGAGAAACGAATCTACCGCAGAAAAAACGGTAACACGAAGAGAATGTGATAGCTGAAGCGCAGGAGAACATGGATAGAAACGATATGCAGAGATTTTAAGCAACTGTCAATGGCGCGCGGCATAAGACTGCGCCAGTGCCCACCATGTCCAATGACCGAGAGGGGAATTTGCTGATAGACAGGACTATGGTGGCAGTCAGGTGGAAGGAGCTGCATCAATCAATCCACCACATTATCCATAAAATATGGGAGGATGAAGAACTGCCTGCCGGTTGGTTGGACAGCCTCATATGCCAATTCTATAAGAAAGGGCACATACTAGAGTGTGCCAATTACAGAGGGATCACCCTTCTGAACTCGGTGTACAAAATCCTGTCACGTATCCTGTTTAACAGGCTGAGACCACTTGAGGAGTCCTTCGTCGGCGAATACCAGGCAGGTTTTCGTGAGGGCCGATCAATGACGGATCAGATGTTTAGCCTGCGGATGATTCTTGATAAATTCCGGGAGTACAACTTGCAGACTCACCATCTGTCAATTGATTTCGAAGCAGCGTACGATTCAGTGAAAAGAAATAAGCTGTGGTAGATAATTCCCGAACATGGTTTTCCGGCGAAACTGATTAGTAACGTTGGATGGCTCGAAATCAAGTATTCGGATTGCAGACGAAGTGTCATCCTCGTTTGTGACCTTGGACGGATTGAATCAGGGTGATGCACTTTCGAATTTATTGTTCAACATTGCACTCGAAGGCGCTATTAGGAGATCTGGCGTACCTGGTGGCAGGCAGAGGTAGAGGAAGACCTAGTGGTGTTGGTGCTGAGGTAGTGCTTGATGGACATGTGATTGAAGTTGTTGAAGGATTTGTTTACCTTGGAACGCTTGAGACATTTGTCAATGCCGTTTCCCGTGTAGTGAAAAAAAGTCGTGCTGCCGCGAATAGGACACTTTACAGATTAGGTAACCAGCTTTGGTCCCGCAACATGCAGACGGAAACAAAATTTACTCTATACAAAACTCTGGACATGGACATGAAACATGGACGTTAAAAGAGGTGGACAGGAGAGCTTTCGGGGTTTTCGAGCGAAAAGTGCTGCGTACATTACTCGGAGGGAAACTTAAAAATGGTGTGTGGCGCAGACGCATGAATCATGCTGTATCAAGTATAGAAAGCAGAAAATATTGTGAATCGTATAAAAGACTTGGTCACTTAGTGCGAATGTTGGAAGAAAGAATAGCGAAAATAATATTCAATAGTGAACCAGATAGAGGTCGGTGACTTCGTGGAAGGCCACGAACACGCTGAATGCACGCGTTGGAATCGGACCTGGGAACCCTAACCTTTCGGGGAAACTGGAGGAACATCGCTCAAGACCGACGATTATGGAGCTATTACAATACGCCAGGCATAGGCGTTTCGACGCTGTAGCCAACCAGGGCCCTGCATCATAATCAGGCTAATAATATTAGCTACAAGTTACAAGTCAAAAACTTACAAGTACTTTAGTAAAAAACGGCTACTCAGTCTAAATTTAGTAAAACGAGTATGTTATCTACCCAACGTTTCGACACGTTGGGTAAATAACATATTTACTCGTTTTACTAAATTTAGACTGAGTTGCCTTGTTTACTAAAATACAAAAGAAACAGTCGTCACACAAACAGTACTTTCAAGTACTTGTAATTTATGTTGCATAAAAGTGATTCGCCAACTAATAATATTAGTACTTGTATTATTAGTAAGGTTGAAATGACAAGTCTGTCAGGTTCATTAACCTGTCAAAATTCATCCGACAGTTCACTATCAATGCGGCGATAAATGATTTGTTTATGTTTTTGTGCAAGTTTGTGCATACAATATTGCGATAGATTGCGATACACGGAACACGAATTTATTATTCTTCTCTCTTTAATTTATTGATTCCACGGATCAATCCGGTTTCGTGGTATTGGAATTTTTACGCAACGCTCAGGATGGAGATCTTTCAAGTCGGCCCTTTGCACCACCGGAGGTGTACAGGATCCATAAGTTAAGTAAAGCATTTTTACAAAGAAAAAGTAATGCACACTGAAGTGATATTTTTCATGGTTTTTATAGGCGAATTTTGGGATTGCCATGTGTTTTAATTTGTGTTTTGCGGAACTTATGCAGGTTTGGATTTTGTTTTTAGTCCAATAGTTGAAATTAAATCATTGAAAAGATAAATCATCCAGCAATTTAAGTTCAAAATACTTACTGATCATAATATCGCATCAAATTTTATTAAAAATTTAAGTAGTTTTTCCTTTTTTCCATGATTGTTGCCAAAAATAGAGCAAGATGCATGGCCCCACCCGAGATTGTTCAGTACAACAACTCACATTTGAGTTGAATAAAGTCAACTTTAGGTAAACTAAAGTTACTAAACTTTGCTTTCGGTAATATGTTTTTACGTGGATTAAGGTAAACTACGGCAAAACATACTTTTGCATATAAACGATAAAGACGGATCCATAAAAAACTGAAAAACGATCCATAAATAACATCTGAATGTTCCTTAAAATGCTACCATAAATCCATAAAATAGTTAATGAGATTCCATAAAGAATAATTTTTCGATCCATAACTGAGCTAAAATTAAGCAATTAATTGGGACATATGTTCCATTAACATGGTCAAGAAAAACAATACAATTCTTGCTATTTTCCCATGAAAATATGACAAATAATCCATAAATCTTTGGAAAATGATCCATACAAAACTATATTTTGATCCATAAAACTTCAAATTGGCGCATTTTTTTATCGTGATGATGATCCATAATTTCAGTAATATGATCCATAATTCTAGTCATTTGATCCATAGCTTTGTTCAAATGATCCATAGTTTTGGTGATCTGATCCATAAATTTTGATAAATGATCCATAGATTTTATAAAATGTGTGGATAAATTAATATAGTTTCATTGGCCTTCTTTCCAAGCATTATGGATCACATTATCAAAATTATGGATCATATGACCAAAATTATGGATCATATGGCTGAAATTATGGATCATCATCAGGATATAAATTGCGCAAATTTATATATAGTTTTTATGGATCATTTTTCAAAGTTTTATGGATCATAAAAATATTCTTTATGGAATCTCTCGAACTATTTTATGGATTTATGGAACATTCAGATGTTATTTATGGATCGTTTTTCATTTTTTATGGATCGTTTTTCCACATTGAACGGTGCAAAGTAAGGCTGCCGTAAACTACGTAGTGTTAGAAGAGTCATCTTACACAAAATTGGGTTATTGGGCCAAAGTACGGCTTTAAGCAAAAACAACCCACTTTTGAGCTAGCACCCCACCATTTGAATACTTGATGTCAGCACTTAAAGTATTTCTGATTTTTCCAGAGTTATTTGAAAACTTTCATAATTCGGGACTTTGCGATTTGGGCGTCACTTATTTTGTAAACAAACATTGTTTTATCGACTCCGTAGAATGCAAGCATTTTACCCCAAAACTTATTTGCTTATTTGATAGAAGAAAGCCTATTCTGTCGGATACATACGGTGCTTTAGCAGGAATTTGCCTTCCAATGTTTGATATGGAAATGCTAATATCATCTTCCAAACTTGGACGTACATGTTCATGATAGCATTAGAGGCGAAAGTATAGAATTGATAGTTCCGTTAGGATACGGCAGGCATGAAGAATGTTTTTTATAGAAGTCAATTTGAAAGCGAGCGGAGGGCAATATTTGTGACGGCACATATCGCACGACCTTCCTTCTGCCAAGCTCCCGTATGAAGGGGGAGGGAAGAATATCAGTGTGGAAGCTGATATATCTCCACTGGCATACACACTTAATTTTTTTCACCGAGATCTCAGCATTTTTTGTTTATTTTCCCGAGATGGGCACCGCCGAGTTTCAGCAAACATGATTTTTGCCGAGATCTCAGTAAAAGTGACGTTTCAGTTGCTGAGATATGGTAAATATTTTGCCGAAAATCAGTAATAAACAAAATTTTATGCCGAAGTTCAGTTCTGAAATTTACTGAGCTACAGCGGTGCCCGATTTTGCCGAGCTCGAGAAAGAAAAAGTTAGTGTGTATATCTCAGCTTCCACACTGATATTCTTCCCTCCCCCTTCATACGGGAGCTTGGCAGAAGGAAGGTCGTGCGATATGTGCCGTCACAAATATTGCCCTCCGCTCGCTTTCAAATTGACTTCTATAAAAAACATTCTTCATGCCTGCCGTATCCTAACGGAACTATCAATTCTACACTCAGGCAAATTGCCTATCGAATATCATAATTCTGCCTATTGGAAATTTGCCACAAGTTATGAGTTTAAAATTCAAAAGGATTCATTATGAATCAAATTTTCATGGTCAATAAAAAACATAACATTTTCTTAAGGCATTTTTATGAAATTCCAATGAAGCATTATGAACGCTGTACGGTGGACATTAATCAATCCATAACCCTACCTTATGAATTGCAAAAGTAGTGTTTAGAGGCCATAATCACGCCTTATGAATTTCGTAATTCTTATGAAACATCCTAATTAATTCATAATGCAGATTTATGAATTCATTATTGCATTTTCCTAATAATCGATTCATAATGCTGCATTATGAATTCCTAATTCGAGCATATTGGTAATTTTCTCGAATTATGACCATGTGCTAAATGTCAGAAAATAATTAAACTGATTTGTTCATTCATGATTATGCATATGTGATTTTCAATTCGTTTTTCGGTTGTGTCGAGGACATCGAGGGACTATGAATAAACAAGAGGTGTAGAACGCGTTTTTAACTGCCTTCAAATCTAGAAAAAGTTACTAATCTTATTCAAATTAAAACTATTCCCCCGAACATGTTAATAGTGCAATTATTAATTTGCTTTTGAACACTTATTATTCACCATTGACACTTGAAAACACTTCAACACCCTCGATGTAGCACCCTCGATGCAAAACACAACCGCTAGACTTGAAAACTTTACAATGTGTGAGAACATGATTCTCTTGACTGCGAAACTTTTCCTTCCGATTTTTCAAATTCCGAACTTTAAAATGAGCATGATGGCGTTCATAAAGTGCCTTATGATTTCCTTCAAATCAACTTTGAACAAAATACCAAAAGGTGTCTTATGAAATTCATTACATGCAACGAATGAACGACATACGTCCCAATAATGAAATTTGAAGAGCTCAGGATGAAAAGCATGAGAGACTTATGCACTCAGGCAAATGAACATACGAAATACATAAGGCAGAAATTATGAATCTACAAGATTGTTGAAAATCGTTGAAACATAAGTCTCTCATGCTTTTCATCCTGAGCTCTTCATATTTCATTATTGGGACGTATGTCGTTCATTCGTTGCATGTAATGAATTTCATAAGACACCTTTTGGTATTTTGTTCAAAGTTGATTTGAAGGAAATCATAAGGCACTTTATGAACGCCATCATGCTCATTTTAAAGTTCGGAATTTGAAAAATCGGAAGGGAAAAGTTTCAGTCAAGAGAATCATGTTCTCACACATTGTAAAGTTTTTCAAGTCTAGCGGTTGTGTTTTGCATCGAGGGTGCTACATCGAGGGTGTTGAAGTGTTTTCAAGTGTCAATGGTGAATAATAAGTGTTCAAAAGCAAATTAATAATTGCACTATTAACATGTGCGGGGGAATAGTTTTAATTCGAATAAGATTAGTAACTTTTTCTAGATTTGAAGGCAGTTAAAAACGCGTTCTACACCTCTTGTTTATTCATAGTCCCTCGATGTCCTCGACACAACCGAAAAACGAATTGAAAATCACATATGCATAATCATGAATGAACAAATCAGTTTAATTATTTTCTGACATTTAGCACATGGTCATAATTCGAGAAAATTATCAATATGCTCGAATTAGGAATTCATAATGCAGCATTATGAATCGATTATTAGGAAAATGCAATAATGAATTCATAAATCTGCATTATGAATTAATTAGGATGTTTCATAAGAATTACGAAATTCATAAGGCGTGATTATGGCCTCTATACACTACTTTTGCAATTCATAAGGTAGGGTTATGGATTGATTAATGTCCACCGTACAGCGTTCATAATGCTTCATTGGAATTTCATAAAAATGCCTTAAGAAAATGTTATGTTTTTTATTGACCATGAAAATTTGATTCATAATGAATCCTTTTGAATTTTAAACTCATAACTTGTGGCAAATTTCCAAAAGGCAGAATTATGATATTCGATAGGCAATTTGCCTGAGTGTGTTTCAACGATTTTCAACAATCTTGTAGATTCATAATTTCTGCCTTATGTATTTCGTATGTTCATTTGCCTGAGTGTATACTTTCGCCTCTAATGCTATCATGAACATGTACGTCCAAGTTTGGAAGATGATATTAGCATTTCCATATCATTGTAAATCGTTTAACTTCACGTAGAAGTAGCACACACGAAATCATTAATTTAGTTCCAATGCTTGTTTACAAAATAGTCGCAAATCAGTCCCGAATTCTCAGTTTTGTATTGGAATGAGAAATTTATTATTAGTGCATATCATTTCACTGCACTTTGGATAATAGTTTATTTCTCTGTTAAGTCGTTAAAAACAATAAAACGATGTATATTCACTTTGCACAGCTGAAATAATAAAATAAAAGCTACTTGTAGATTAAATTACAGCACCATTCATACTTGTAAAAGAAACTAATAATTTGTACTAGTATTTTCTTTATGCAAAAGTTACTTGTAAATTCTGCTAATATTATTAGTGCGCTTTA
The DNA here is from genome assembly GCF_024139115.2 of Armigeres subalbatus. Lineage (NCBI taxonomy): Eukaryota > Metazoa > Arthropoda > Insecta > Diptera > Culicidae > Armigeres > Armigeres subalbatus. Next base: position 168,892,540 of record NC_085141.1, on the reverse strand, counting down.
CTTGTAAATTGATACTCTTGTAGATTCTTTATGCAACGGAAATATACAAGTTACAAGCTAATCTACTAATATTATTAGTAAAATTTCGATTGTGCTACAGGCCCCAGTTATCCAGGTAGGTAAAAACGAAGTCGGAAAATACAGTACGTGCCAGTTTTTGGCAACACGGATGTAACCTTTCCAGGTCGAAAAACTGCATGCCATAGTGTGGCCTAAGGAAAAAGCCTTCTTCAGTAGTATCAGTTAGCTGTAAAGCTTAGTGAATAGTAAATGTTTTTACAAAAGATTTTACTTGGGGGTCTTACACTAATAACGTAAGCACTAATGGGGGAGAGGGGGACTGTCATTATCTTACGCTCTATATAATTAAAAAAATATTTGTATGGGAAAAATCTTATATGGGGGAAGGGGGGTCTTAAAAACCCAGAAAAATTGCTTTCGTAATTAGTGTACGGCCCCTTTCTCGATGAAAATACTGACGTAAAAACAAGGACCAAGTAGCTGTATTCAAACTGATGATCTACTTTTAATCACAGAGGAACTGTCAGCTTTAATACCAAATGAAGGGAACGACTACCAGAAAATACCTGAGGGACATGTCTTAAGGAGCTATGGCGATATTTCCCTGCACGTTATGCACCAAGAAACTCAACGTGCGGAAACGGTCAATACTCCAGAAGTATTGACGCTCAATATTAATACAATCAATTTTATTAACGCGGGCAAACCAACCAACCTTCCTATTTATCTATTTATTAAATTTTTCCCCCGTCTCAAAAGTAATAAAGTTTGTCGGAAATGTAAGCAGAATACGGAGATTTGCTTTGTGTTGGATACGGTTCAAGTAAATCTGTTAAATATGCTGGTACTATCGAAGCCTTTAATACAGATAGACATCATAGAACAAACTGAAAGTTTCATAGACGAGCAGCACTCCCGTATATCCAATCAAAATCATGGAAGGCTACCGATCAATATGCGCCGAATATTGGAACGTAGCTAACAATTCTAGGAACGTTTTTCAATTTTTTTTCCTAGTCACTTCCTACACTTCCAACTCACATTGAAATTATAAATTTTTAACTATCAGAGAATTCAGATTGCTTAAATTTAAAAGTTTGTACCTTACTTAGCAAGTAAATATGAGCAATAAATAAATAAATACGTGTAATTTTATTTAATGTTGAAATTTGAAGCAACAACTAATACTCTCTCTATTCAGCATATTTTGATCAACAAAAACCAAGGTCAAAATCACTTACGCCAATATGATACGACTTGAATTTCATATTTCTCATTAAACTTTCGATTTTTTAATAAGCGAAAAAAGTTTTCGAAATCGCTAGGAAATAAATACGTGATAATCACAAAAACTGTTTTCCTTGAAATCGTTTGGCTTTCTCGAATAACTTTCTTCTATTAAGAATGCCCGGAGCCCATAGTGTTATACACCCATCGACTCTGTTCGGAGAATTGAGGTGATGTCCGCGTGTATGTGTGTGTGTCTGTGCGCAATGCGCACCCACCCCACAAAATGGAATTATGGACAAATTTAGTAAACACTCATCCTCAAACGATTTACTTGTAACAAGTTGCATTCAAAAAAGAATACTATGAAATACCATTACCCGGGTAGGCGAAAATTGCTCATTAACGGTAAAACGTGATATTGATAACAAAACATGATATTAATTTGTTTGAAATAAGAGTAAAAATAACAAGCGAAAATAACAAAAATTTGCACCCAAATATAATAAAAATATCAGGTTTTGCCATTAACAAGAACAAACTAATGGCTCAAGATATTGATAAGTTCTTGTTAATGGCAAAACCTGATATTTTTATGATATTTCGGTGCAAATTTTTGTTATTTTCACTTGTTATTTTTACTCTTATTTCAAACAAGTTAATATCATGTTTTGTTAGGGGCCCTCCTTAGCCGTGCGGTAAAACGCGCGGCTACAAATCAAGACCATGCTGAGGGTGGCTGGGTTCGATTCCCGGTGCCGGTCTAGACAATTTTCGGATTGGAAATTGTCTCGACTTCCCTGGGCATAAAAGTATCATCGTGTTAGCCTTATGATATACGAATGCAAAAATGGTAACTTGGCTTAGAAACCTCGCAGTTAATAACTGTGGAAGTGCTTAATGAACACTAAGCTGCGAGGCGGCTCTGTCCCAGTGTGGGGATGTAATGCCAATAAGAAGAAGAAGAAGATATCATGTTTTGTTATCAATATCACGGCTTCTACCCGGGTATTTCCTATTGCAAATTGGCTAGATCGCACTATGGGCTTAAAAGTAATGGCACCATCACCGCTAGGTGGATTAATCAGGTTTTTTTACATAAATTTCGGGATTTTGACTTCTCTTATGTGCTTTTCTTGTTATTATTATGTGTTTAATTGTTTTATAATACACCTCTAGCGCTAGGTGGATTATTCTAGGTTTTTGGTTTATGTTTGCAGATATCTGTTTATCCTTGCTGTAAAAAAATGAAAAAAATCAGTTACTGTCCCACAAAGAAATTTCAGAAATATCATTATAGAAGAGTTTGTACAATCCCATTTAATTCCACCACTTAATTGTACCTTGACAGATACGGATTGTACAAACTCGTCTTATGACAAGTGAAGACATTCCACTAAAAAGCTCAAAATAATTTTCTTAACTATAGAAGAATTAAAACGGTCTACTTTTCCATACCAACGAAATGGGTGCTTTAATGAACATTATGCAACTCAAATATATAAAAATAATATCTTATCTTATCTTCTTCTTCTATATATATAAAAACCGATCTATGTATGTATGTTCGCTAACTACCGGCCGATTTGAACCAAAATTGGTACACATATTATATATCCTCAGGGGAAGTTAACCAAGGGGGCGGGATGGTCATTCGGAAAAGGGGAAGGGGTGGTGGGAGGGGTTTTGTTTAGAAAACGTGAAACTATGTGTAACTTTCAACTCCCAGGTCCGATTTCAACCAAATTGTGTACACATATTCACTATGAGGAGACGATCATATGAGAGGGTAATTTGGAAAGAAGAGAGGGGTCTGGAGGAAGGGGTATTGTTCAGAAAACGGGCAATTCAAAGTAAATTATGAACCCTTGGACCGATTTGAACCAAATTTGGTACACACATTCTCTACCCTATGGAAAAGATAACAAAGGGGGTGGGATGGTCATTGGGAAAAGGGGAGGGTATAGGGGGATGGGTTGTCTTTGGAATACGAACAATTAAATGTATCTCCCAACCCCAAGGACCGATTTCAACCAAATTTTGTAAACATATTCACTAAGAGGAGCCGATCATATGGGGAGGAATTTGTTAAAGGGGGGAGGGGTATTGTTCAGAAAACGGGAAATTCAGTGTAACTTCTGAACCCCTGTACCGATTTCAACCAAATTTGGTACACATTCTCTAACCTAAGGAGAATATAACAAAGGGATGGAATGGTCATTGGGAAAAGAGGGAGGGTAAAGGGGAAGGGGTTGTCTTTAGAAAACGAGCAATTCAGTGTAGCTCCCAACCCCCAGGACCAATTCCAACCAGATTTGGTACACATATTCTCTATTTTTGAAGATGTTTATTAAAAAGGTAGAAGGGCCATAAATCTTTATATCAGAGCGTTAATAAATAAAGCTTCCAACGAATGATTAAATTTGTTATGATAAAATCATGCTAATCTATGATTAAAGATTATGATTAATGATTTAGGCCGATACAAATATTTAAAATCTAACTTGTCTCCCCCCCCCCCCCTCGGATTTTTTTTTGCCAAAAAATGATATTTTGAGGGGGCAACAAAATAAAATTCGGATAAATTTGAGGATTTTCAAAACATTCTTTAACAAATCCGAGGAGTTTTTTTATTTTTTTCATTTTAATATTTATTTTTTATTATCTCCCCCACCCTTAACCTTTCGGACACTAAAAGGATAAAAAGTTAATTAAATATTTGTAACGGCCTTATTCATTTTTGACAATGATTATCGATTATGAATAATGATAAAACCGTTGGAGTATGATTAACGATTACCGATCGTGATAAAATGTTGACACACTATGTGTATGATTAATGAATCACGATCGATATGATTAATGATTAATGATTATGAATGATCAAATTGAATGATTTGCATTGTCATCAATAATCAAGTAACCTTTATTCCAAATTGGGTAATTAAAAGGTATAAAAAATCATTGGCGTAACTACCTCCGATGCCTAGGGGGGGCTATAGCCCCTTTATATTTTTTCTCTAAATTGACCCTCTTTTTGAAAATTCTCGAACATTTTAACATCTCATCAAGTTATCAGCGGTAATGTGACAAATGCAGTCCAACCACCTAAGGCAATTGCGGATCCATCACACTCATTGATATTATTCTTTTTTCTCAAGCACGTGCACGTGTGCACGTGTGAGCAACAACTCACAGTCTATGTTTAATTGCGCTCGACTAGCGTCAGGCAGTGGATATATTTGCATACTATATTCTATCTATCTCAAATGAAAAAAAAAATACTGCAACTTTCCATGGATTCTGCCGAGAATCTTCCAAGAATTCTGATGAAAATCCTTTAGTAATCCTGACTGGAATGTTCCAGGGACTCCGACGGAAATCTCTAGATATTTCGACGAGAATACCGATGGGAGCCTCCAGGGATCATGAAGGGAATCCACCAGAGATTTCGGAGGGAATGTTTCAGGAATTCCAACGGAAAATATTCAAGGATTCCGACGAGAATGTAGCAGGGATCCTTCACCCTCCAGGAATTTCGACGGGAATATTTCAGGGATTTCGTCGAAAACCCTCCAGGAATTCCAATATGATGGTTCCAGGTATTTCATGAGCAATGTTCCAGGGATGAAGACGCATATCGTCGAAGGATTCCGAAACAATCCGTCGAAGGACTTCGAAGCAAATCGACGAGCGACTCCGAATTAATCCTTCAGTTATTTCGAAAAGAATCCTCCAGCGATCCCGAATCCTCCAAGGATGTTGAAGCAAATCGTTGAGGGATTCCGATGCAAATCATCAAAGGATTTCGAAGCAAATCATCGAATGGTTCCAAAAAAATTTCGTTTAGGGACTCTGAACAAAATCTATGAGAAATTCTGAAGCAAACCGTCGATGTATTCCGAAACGAAACGTCGAATGATTCTGAAGCAATTCTTCGTGGGATTCCGAAGCTAATCGTCAGCCGGATTCCTTATCGTCTAGAGATCCCAACGCAGATCATTTGCAAAACGTCGAGAGACTCCGAATTAAATCTTCAAAGGATTACGAAGCAAATCGCCGAAGGATTCTGATTTGTCAAGGAATTCCTAAACCAATCTTAAAACGAATCTGGAGATATTCCGGAGCAAATCAACGAAAGCAAATTTTAAAGGGTATTTTTCACAGATTCTCAAGGGTATTGCTTAACAATACTGAAGGGCCATAAATCTAGGAATTCCAGTAGGAATTCGTCTGGATTACGATTGGAATACTTCGATGAATCCGAAAAGAATTATTTAGAGATTGAAGTGAGAATTCTTCTCGGATTCTGATGAGAATCCTTCTCGGATGCTGATGGGAATCTTTCTCAGAATTCAGAAACAAGCTAATTTTTTCCACTCATTTCATTAAGTATGATAGAGTGAATATGAGAGATAACTCTTTAGTCTTCAAACTTTTTCGGTAATTAATTATGCTATATGTTGAAAACTGATATCACTACTAACTAACCTATCAAATCCTAGGCGGGGCTATTTTTTTTCTAGGGAGGGCTAAGCCCCCCCTAGCCCCCCCCCCCCCTATTTACGCCAATGTAAAAAATATATGATTATGATTAAAAGATTAATGAATAAAAGCGAGGTATGCAATGATTAAAATTGATGTGGTACTGTTTAGTTATCGATCAACTCAACCCTTCATCGAAATCATGGTTTGCCCAGTTAATAGCAATGATTAATGTGTTTCCTTCTGGATGATGAATGTGATCTCTTCCTTAAAAACAGACGTTTGCCCGGAATAAGACATCGGTGGATGTTTTTCCTTCTTTAGAAATAGACGTTTGCCTGGAATAAGGCGATTTTGGGTTTGATGCCTTTTTCAAAATCAGTAAATGTTTTCAAATGATATCTGCCTTCTTTTAATCAAATGATGAAGTATCAATAAGAAAACACAATTATCCTTTTGACAAGTTGGTTTATTCATTTTCATTCATTCAAAACTGCGAATCAAACTGGCAACTCCGAGCAAGGCCGGGTACATACAGCTAGTATATTATAACTCTCATTTGGGTGCTATAATGAAAAACCAGCATCAGAACAGTAGTTACATGACTACATTTAGCTGAATTAGCTTGGGTAAGTGTTCAAATAGTGTATTCCCTGCGTCGCGTAATAAATGAAATATTTCGATAGATATGACATCAAAAATTTCCAAAAGCAAGTACATCTATCGCTTCACGGTTTAGCAAACTATGCAATGTGGCACGCAAGAATGATCATGTGGAGTAAGTTCTGGAAGGAGTTAGAGAAGGGTCGGCAAGCCTTGTTGCATAAACGTACGACTCGTGCTGAAAAAAGTCATCTTTTTGCAACTTATAGCACAAACTACTATTTATTTAACTTTACTTCTAAACAAATATAGTTTTTGTTCATATTACGAAAATTAATACACATTTTTATTTCGGATACCTTTATTGCAAATGAATTAAAATATATTAATAGAATAATTTGTTTCAATCACGTATCGAAAGATTAAAACATTTGTAAGTGCTTGATAAATCGTACTTTATTGGTTGTAACTTTCAATACTGAATGATTTTATTCTGCCAAAGTTGGTCTCAAATCCCGAACACGCATAGTTAATATTGTCTCGACCTCCGAATACTTTGATTAAAATTCCGAAAATCACCTCAAAAACACTAAAATGCAAAATTTTAACTTTAACTAATTGTTGGGCAATTATGCGATCGCCAAAAAAATCTTTATTCTTGTAACAGAATCGGAATCTTCCAGATAAATCTGTATTTTTCGAGTGTTCGGAATAAGAGTCTGTTCGGAGTTTGAGTCTAAACGATATCAATAACAACAAAAAAATATTTATCGTCGTAGCCGAAAGTTATTGTCCTAATCTTATTTCCCGACATTTAAAGTATTGGGTGAAAAATCTTTTCACTCAATAGAGACACACTTTAATGCTATTGTGCCATTGCTGGGTGAGAGCGCTCACAAAATGAAACAGGAGCAAAATAGCTTCATCGCAAGAGACGTTAAACAGCCAATCGATAATCTCATTAAGCCATACTCCACGAAAACTACGACGGCGAAGAATAGAGCAACTAATGATAACATTTCTATTTCGTCGGTTGACAACCGCGGTCGGCTTTGGTGCCTTTGTGCTTTTGCTGCCCTATTTTGAAAATCTTCCTTCTTTCATGCTTGGGTTGTTATATTGTAGCGGGATTCTGCGGGTTGGTAGCTCGAAGCACTATTTGCGCGATGCTTCAAAACTTTTTTTTTTGGTAAAACTTGTGTGTGTGTTTTTTTTTATAAATTGGTACACTCACTGCATTAAAATAATATTATGATTAGGTATTTTAATAATAATCTCCCAGAGATTTTTTTTACAAAATCTTATTATGATCACACCGAAAAGTCACTTCCAGGCTTCTCTACTATGCAAAGAGCGCGAATGGTTTGCCTGTCAATATATGTTTAACATCAACCATCCAACGATGCTTTTCCTTCCGTTTTTTGCGACGAGCTTCAAATTCGGTGGGTGTTATGGCGTATATATGAGACTTTTTCCTTAAACCAAACTGCTGGCGTTAGCTAACAGTCGGAAAAATCCCAATACTATTTGTTCATACTGACAGCATATTGCACGTCGTCGTTCGCAGTCTGGTAGACAAGCGCTAGACTGGTTTGATCAGATTGAAGCAAAGTCGTGTTTTCATTTGATTACAGTAATGATGATATTCTGAAAATTTCGCACCAAATAGAGTCAAGAGAATGGATCTTTTGGAAGATACTAACTATGTGTCAATGTGTCATGCCAAAATCTGATAAACACTAAGAGCTGCTCGCTTGTGAGAGGTGGAACTTTTTCTTAGAATCGAATCTTACAACTGGCCGGTCAAGTCTTCACTTGCGTTTTTGATGGCACAAATCCCAATGAAACAATGGGTGGTACGAATCAATGCTACTAACAGCTGTGCGCTACACCCATATACGAAAGGTACTTAAGGTGATTATACAATAAAGCCAGAAATCAGCCATTTTGTAAACCACGTGCTTTTCCAATATTTTTTTCAAGAGCACGAGATAAAAGAACCATAACGCGTATGGGGCTGAAATAATGGTAGATCGTTTGCTTAGTTATGCTGAACAATCATAATTTGAGTTTCGGCACTGTACGAAAACTATTACGCCAGATTTGAGCTTTTGGAAATGTATTTATGTAGATAATCGTGTGGTGAATTTGAAATTCACCACAGGCTTCATTCTATAATCACCTTGAAGGCTAACCGTAAGAAATGTTTATGCATAAGGTATCTAAAGTAGTTTCATCAAAAGTACGAATTTGACAGCCCTTGGTAGTACGTGTTATAAGAGTATCCAATAACTATGAACGTTACATAAGTTCCAGAGTAAATACACCAACAAAAATATAAACCGTACCGGTCTAATGGAAGTTGGGGTGCAAAATGAAGGCGAGTTTGCTTTTTCCCTTATACGATCTCCTCAACGTCGACCCCGGAAAGTTTCGAATCACTGGGGAGAATCTGAGCGAACGCATCCAGCCAACGACGCCCCAACGCCAACGGGTCGGTGTGTTATTGTTGCGCGGTGCATGTTTCATGTGCCACACACAGCAAAGCTTGGGAAACGGATATAATCATGCATGCATAGCTACTAGGTACTACGGGTAGATGGGTGCGATAACCGGGATGAGAAAAAACAACACTTCAAAGTTCAAACATGCTCCGGAACGGGCTCTATGTTATCATTGTAACAACTTTTTTTTTTCATCCGACGTCGTCGATGCGCCGGCTTCTTCATCGGCGGGTGAGCGAGCTGCTCAGTGGGGACTGGAAAAGTTATTATCCCATTATTCCCGTTCTCGGTACTGATCACGCTGTCAAAACGTCCGCCTGGTAACAATATCAAAACCGGCAACCGAAGAACGGTGGACCCAGTGGGTAGGGACCGGGATGCCTGATTGCTGGTGGCTCTGGCACGAGAGCTGTCGAGCGTTGAAGGGATTCTCGGTAATGGATGGTCTAACGTGGTGACATCCATAAAAATCTACTTCGGAGTAGCTCAGTCACTCGATTGTTCATGATACGGGGAAATATTTATGAAAACTTCACTTCTTGATAGCATTGAACGAGCCCCTGTGGATGATAAGTGGAATCGTTGTTGTTATTGTTTCCCTTCTATGGGAACGCGGTAGACCATGTGAGCGTCGTCGTCATCATCATCGTCGCGTAAGGCGTTGTGATTTGAGTTTCTCGAAGTGGAGTAGAAAGTTTTCCATTGTTTCAGGATGACGAGATATGATGATTTACGTTACATTGGGGTCCCACTTATCTACTTGACAAGTTTAAGAATTTTCGCTCAATTGAAATAGAATTGTTCGCCCACCTAAAATATGGAGAAAAGAGTAGACGGACCTTTTTTGTAGAATTGCTGTTTTCGATCCTAAAAACCATTACTTATCTATAGATTGGAAACCTAATAACTTGATTATTCATACTTCATCATCATCACTTTACACATAACAAAAAGTATTTTGTGGACGTCACAACGTGTCTAGTAAAAATAATAATTTAGTTGCGATCTGGCCTATTTTCAATGGGAAACAATGTGAAGGAAATTTCCATCGAATGAATTGCGAGTTGCTGCGAGCAAATCGGCAAAGCATTATCATCAAAAACATGATTATTTTCCGGTGCTGGCGGCTCAATGTCCCCTAATCTTTCGACTTCTTACTTGATACTTGATTACCAATGCCGAATAGATATCCTTCTCTCTCACGGTATGCTACATATCGTATATGTATACAGGGATGATAGGTGAGAGACTTTTTCATTCTCTTTTGAATTCAATCCCTGATCCTATGCCAATCGCTTACAGTCACCCTGCACGTTCAGCGTTCTCAGGTCCTATTAAACTGCAAAAAGCCATTGTTTGCACGATGTTCCACCAAACCTACGACCTCTTCCGGGGTTTTCACTGAATATTATCTTCGCTTGACGCTCTACTGGCATACGAACAACGTGTACAGCCCACTGTAGTCTGCCGTGTTGTATAAGCTTGAGAATACCCAACCCTTCATACATCTAGTATAACTCGTGATTCATGCGACACCACCAGATGTCGTTCTCATGTTTACCGCCGAGTATTGTCCTGCTTGAGCTCAAACACTCTTAAAGCTCCAACCTGCGTATACCTACCTATCCCACTGTAAAATACAACTGATTATTTACCCAACAACAAACGCTAAGAATGCACAGCTGGCGTTACTAAGGTGACGATATTATTGAATGAAAATTTCCCGCCCAAGCTGTTTTACACACCTTCGCTGTTGTTTGCAAAGGTTTGTCATGGAAAACAGCGCATGGGCTGATCGCATTGAGATGTCTCAATGCGACTCATCAATGTTAATGTGAGGTAGGTACAGAAGCTTCGTGAGACTCGCGTGCGCTAAATTTTATGTGCGCGTTGCAGTCGTTGCTCAATCTCATCCTTTTTGTACGCGTGCATGATGTCTGACTTCCTGCGAGCGCTCGCTGTGGGTTACTGGATCCAATTCGGTGGTTTCCCTTCTGCACCTCCTCAAGGAACTTCACGATGGCAGCAATGTCCAGACCAGGTTTGTCCAGATTGTCGGTCGATCGACTGGAATGACGGTCTTCAGCGATGTGGAGTCGGTTCAGATGCTCAGGTGCTTCCTTCTGATGAATTCGGTTGATGACGGCAAGGCCGCCCTATGTCAGGGTAAACTCCTTTATGATTATGGCCACAGCCCGAGTAGGTCTTCCTCCTTGACGCTAAAAGCTATTGGCTAGAGGAACAATCGTCCTCTACGTCTAGGTCCTTTTGTGACCAAGGTCACTGCCCGTTGCGTGAAATTGCGGTCCTCGGACTCGCCAACCAGAAGCACTAAATCAAGTGTCCTGAGTGTACGCTCTCTCATATTGGCTTTGTATAACCAACCTTTATGTACATTTTGGGGCCTCCACAAGCTGTCGGCCCCGGGACCTCAGGCCGTCTGAATCCGGCCCTGCATTCGACCAAATGGCTTTCAACCGATGTGTGTAAATAAATCTGACATCGATAAAGTGATGATTGTTTTCTTGTGCATGCATAGAGATGTTTGCGTGTCGGCTAGCGCATTATTGTATTGTTAGGATAGAACGATGTTGCATCGCTTTGATTTTGAGCGCGCTTCGTTGCTAATTTAGCAACATTAACAATACGGTCAACAAGTTTGTCTCTCGTTTCAAATTTTCAACAGCAGTTTTCATTGATGTTTTGACGTTCAATTAGCATACGAATGTTGGGGTACGAGTTCAATAGACTTATTAGTAATTGATGGTTTGAGCCAGGTTTCAGTAATAGACAGAATATCTAATTTAGAATTCTCTAAGAAAGAACGATAGTTATCTATGTTACTTCCCAAACTCCTCGCATTACGAAGTCCAATTTTGATGAAGTTTTTAGACTGTTTCTCAAGTGAATTTCTCATGTGCATGGAATCAAAATAATGGAACTTAATTTTTGGCCTCGTAAATTGACATGTCCAAACATGGAGGGAGTAAAGGAGCAGTTACTAATAAATTAGAATCAGATAGTACGTTGGTATGATTATTACTTACGCTGATTATGTCGAGACTATTCGTCTGGGTACATTGTCGTTTTTTGGCTGAAACTCGCGAATTTCGACACCCTCTGGCCAATAAAATGTATCATTGATAACTGTGGCAAGATCTTCCGAAACAGATAATTTGAACGACACGAAGGATAGTTCGTTAATGTCCTTATTTCGCGGGACGAGTTTAACACATTTAAGCGAAGATTTGTCGATATTAATGGTCTCGCGGAGATACTCGATGATGTCTTCCTCAGATTGTTCAATGTGGAACGGTGTGACGTAGAATGATTTCATAGTTTCTTCGGTAGGTATTTGGCGCACTGGGGGACGATTCCTGTTAACTACCTTTAATCGACAGTCATGTGGCACTTCACATGTTGATGGTGCAGCAGAGCGAATTTCGGTATTTGCAACAGCAGCAGGACGAGTATCAGTGTTTGCAGCAGCAGTAGTCCTGGAAATCACACTGGCGTAGGTAGTGGTAGTGGAGGCAGGATTTGAGGTAGCAGCAGCGGAGAAAGTGACGGTGGCTGGTTCGGCGGTGGACGTGGTGGCAATTACTCGACTAGTGGTTGAGGTAGTGGTGGTGGCGAGTGCGGTGGTGGCTGGAGCGGTGGCAGGTGCAGTGGCATTGTTGAAAGTCTCGGTTTCGGTGATAGTTCTAGCATTCATTCCGGTAAAAGAAGCAGTAGGCAAACAGACTTCTGGATGATTCGGTGCGTTTTGGCCATCATTGTTGTAAAGGTCATCATTATCCAAGGAAACATCAAGATCTCCTGCGTCAGCGATAGTATTGTTGGCAGCACTTGAGCGGAGCGAATGATCGAGATTGAAACGATCGATGGTATTGTGGAACTCGGTAGGATCATGAATTGCCGTTCCGGACATCGCAAACTGCTGCAGTCTTGAAGAAAAATTCGAATCACGCCTGACAGTTGTAGAGATAGACACTAAGCCATTAAGCGTCTTCAAATTTTCACCAAATTGACCGACTCTGTAGGTCCATTGAATCGACGCGTAATAAAAGATCCCTCATAGTTTTCAAAATCACAGCTTCTCGATCCATAACGCTGGGGTGGAAGTTAACCCTGCAGTTTTCGCAAAACCAGAGTAGTCCAACGTTCGCCGCCCATGCTTTAAAGTTTGTCGCATTCAAACCAACGCAGCCAGGATGAAAAACCCTTCCGCAAGACCCACTGCACAAAACATTTCTGTCAGACCGCGCAAAGCTCCTAGCGCACGCTTTACATGCATCCATAATTTTCAATTATCTCCTACCCCACAGAATAAGCCAACCCAGAATAGATTTCCCTACGACAACGAAAAATTAATGTGATAGCTAGAAGGCAGTATAAAATCACACACAATCTTGTGTCCAAGCGAATACAGTGTGTTCATACAAATCCCCTTTATCGTTCACCCTATACTTTCACTCAGGCCGTTGTCGAACCAGAGACATGCGCGTCGATCGATGTTTCAGCTTTTGATATAACCAAACGCAACGAGACACACTACTCTATCCTTCTTCAGCGCCGCCGCAGATGAAGCGTGTGGATGCGCACTGAATGGACCTCCACCAAAGCCGTTGTCGAAGCAGAGTCTCGCACGTCAACTGCAGTGTTTCGGCTTTTGAGACTGCCAAGCGCACCAGGACTTGCTGCTCTATTCGAATCAACAGCACCGATTCGGACGTGTGAATGCACTGAGCAAAACGAACCGGTGGATAAATAATATTACTAACGACTGAGTGACTCGATCATGGGCGTGAGTGTGAAAGTATAACACCTTCTAGTACCACTAATAACTTTGTTGTTTTCAGTACTTTCTTCGTTTCTGGGCTGGATTTCGTAGTGAAGAAAACAATTTAGAATCACTTTTGCACTTCAGCACGCTTGAAAAAAAGCTAAGCCAACAGTTGTGTTCCGTTTAGCAGGAAATGTTCTAGGGTTCACCAGGCACAAACTGACCGATTGAACGGGAAAACTCGCAAAAAAACCAAAATAAGATCACCACAAGATTTGCTGCGAATGAGTTAGACCGTTACGTTTTATGTCTCATGAAGCTAACTATCAGCTCATATCATGAAGCTAACACAATGATACTTTTATGGCCAGGGAAGTCGAGACAATTTCCAATCCAAAAATTGTCTAGACCGGCACCGGGAGTCGACCCCATCCATTCTCAGCATGGTCTTGCTTTGTAGCCGCGCGGCTAAGGAGGTTTGCGCAGGCCCAGTAAGCTGCCTGTAAAATCAATAATTATGAACAATATAAGAAATAATACGACTCGATGTAATCGGTAAAGACCTAGGCGACGAATAAAGGATCACGATTGGAAGCTTAGAACATGGAACTGCAAGTCGCTAGGTTTCGCAGGTTGCGACAGGATGATCTACGATGAATTACATCCCCACAACTTTGACATCGTAGCGCTGCTCTGGACAGGACAGAAAGTTTGGAAAAGCGGTCATCGAGTGTCTACCTTCTACCAAAGCTGTGGCACCACCAACGAGCTGGGAACCGGCTTCATAGTGCTGGGTAAGATGCGCCAACGTGTGATTGAGTGGCAGCCAATCAACACAAGGATGTGCAAGCTGAGGATAAAACACCGTTTCTTCAGCTATAGCATCATCAACGTGCACTGCCCAGACGAAGGGAGACCCGACGACGAGAAAGAAGCGTTGTACGCACAGCTGGAGCAGACATACGATGGATGCCCACTGCAGGACGTCAAAATCGTCATCGGCGACATGAACGCACAGGTAGGAAGGGAGGAAATGTATAGACCAGTCATCGGACCGGATAGTCTACACACCATATCGAATGATAACGACCAACGGTGCAGCATCCCGCGGAATAGTAGTACAATTCACCTTCTTTCCCCGCAAAAATATCCACAAGGTCACATTAGGATCACCTAATCAAGAAACGGAAAACCAAATTGACTACGTTCTAACGACATCACGAACGTCCGCACTTACCGCAGTGCGATTATTGAATCCGACCACTACCTCGTTGTAGTATGCCTGCGCTCAAAGCTCTCGACGGTGTACTGCACGCGTCGAAGTCGGACGCCGCTGCTTAACATTGGGCGGCTACATGGCGGTAGACTAGCTCAAGGATACGCGCAGCAGCTGGTAGTGGCACTCCCAACGGAAGAGCAGCTAGGCGCAGCGTCTCTTGAAGTTGGCTGGAGAGATATTCGATCCGCCATTGGTAGCACCGCAATCGCTGCATTTGGCACGGTGCCCCCAGATCAGAGAAACGACTGGTATGACGGCGAATGTGAGCAGTTAGTTGAAGAGAAGAATGCAGCATGGGCAAGATTTCTACAACAACGCACGAGGGCGAACGAGGCACGATATAAACGGGCGCGGAACAGACAAAACTCGATTTTCCGGAGGAAAAAGCGCCAGCAGGAAGATCGAGACCGTGAAGAGACGGAGCAACTGTACCGCGCTAATAACACACGAAATTTCTATGAGAGTTGAACCGTTCACGTAAAGGCCATATGCCACATCCTGATATGTGCAAGGATATAAACGAGAGCTTTCTTACGAACGAGCGAGAAGTGATCCAAAGGTGGTGGCAGCACTACGAAGAACACCTGAATGGCGATGTGGCAGACGAAGATGGCGGTATGGTGATGGACCTGGGAGAATGCGCGCAGGACATAATTTTACCAGCTCCGGATCTCCAGGAAATCCAGACGGAGATTGGCCGGCTAAAGAACAACAAAGCTCCTCAATTTGACCAACTACCAGAAGAGCTATTTAAACACGGTGGTGAGGCACTGGCTAGAGCGCTGCACTGGGTCATTACCAAGATTTGGGAGGAGGAAGTTTTGCCACAGGAGTGGATGGAAGGTGTCGTGTGTCCCATCTACAAAAGGGGGATAAGCTGGATTGTAGCAACTACCGCGCAATAACATTGCTGAACGCACCTTCAAGGTACTCTCCCAAATTTTATGCCGTCGACTAGCACCAATTGCAAGGGATTTCGTGGGGCAGTACCAGGCAGGTTTTATGTGCCCGGAGGTGAGCCAGCCAAGGGCTGAAAGCCTCCTTAATAAGAAATGCCGCACATCACACATCATCTATTTATCGACTTCAAAGCCGCATGTGATACAAACGAAACGCGCCGAGGGTTACGGCAAGGTGATGGTCTTTCGTGTCTGCTATTCAACATCGCTTTGGAAGGGGTAATACGAAGAGCAGGGATCAACACGAAACATTGTAATTCCTACATGGTTCAATTAAACCAGAGGTAAAATCCTAATTGACAGAGGAAATTGAAATGTATTAATAATAACTAAAACTGTAACATAGCAAATAAGGATGATAGTGTTAAGGAAACACGGAACACCTTGTCTAAGAGATGAATGCATGTATTAGATAATTAGCAAATAAAAATAGTTAAAAAAAAAAAGAAAAAAATGGGATCAACACTAGTGGTACAATTTTCAATGAGTCCGTTCAGCTATTTGGCTTCGCCGACGACATAGATATTATGGCACGTAACTTTTAGAAGATGGAGGAAGACTAAATCATACTGAAGAGGGAAGCTAAGTGAATGGTCAAGTAATCAATACTTCGAAGACGAAGTACATGGTAGTAAGGGGTACAAGAGAAGACAATGTGAGCCACCCACCTCGAGTTTGCATCGGTGGTGACGAATTCGAGGTGGTTGAAGAATTTGTGTACTTGGGCTCACTGGTGACTGCTGAAAATGATACCAGCAAAGAAATTCGGAGACGCATAGTGGCTGGAAATCCTACGTACTTTGGTCGCCGCCGTACCAAACCGACAGTCTACAAAACGCTCATTAGACCGGTAGTCCTTCACGGACACGAGACCTGGACGATGCTCGTGGTGGACCAACGCACACTTGGAGTTTTCGAAAGGAAAGTGCTGCGTACCATCTATGGTGGGGTGCAGATGGCGGACGGTACGTGGAGGAGGCGAATGAACCACGAGTTGCATGAGCTGCTGGGAGAACCACCCATCGTTCACACCGCGAAAATCGGACAACTGCGGTGGGTCGGACACGTAGCCAGAATGTCGGACAGTAATCCGGTGAAAATGGTCCTCGACAACGATCCGACGGGCACAAGAAGGCGAGGTGCGCAGCGGACAAGGTGGATCGATCAGGTGGAAGATGACTTGCGGACCCTCCGTAAACTGCGTGGTTGACGACGTGTAGCCATGGACCGAGCCGAATGGAGAAGATTCTTATTATGCACCGCACAGGCCACTTCGCCTTCGGCCTTAGTCTGAATAAATAAATAATAATGATGTGCTGACGAAGGTAAGTTGTGAAATTGCAGCAAAATCTCGGGTACTTATCCAAAAGGACGTATGTGATTTTGTAAACAAAGATTCAATCGTCGATTTGTCCAATTTGATAGCACTCCCACGCAAACCATCACTACAGACAGGTAGCGGAAGCCTTCGGCTACCTGTTGGTGGTGTTGGATTGCGTGGGAGTGTCATCAGATTGGACAAATCGACGTTTGAATCTTTGTTTACAAAATCATATACGTCCTTTTGAATAAGTACCCGAGAAATATTTGATTTTGGTGAAAACTGCATTAGTGTTAGTGCGGATGAGAAAAAATCATCGTCATTATCAAATTGATTACGGTATTTAGAGCCTGGCCGTTTATAGCCACCGGAAGAATCAGAGTAGGGTGAAACGTCCTATCGTTGTGGTATGTCCTAATGTTGCGGTAGTGTATAAATAGTCGTGTTCATTCGTATTGCTCTTTAATTTTAGCGAAAATGCACTGCTAGATGATAGATAAAATAATCAAAAAGTGTCTTCGAATGTGAAGTCATGTGCAAGCCTAAACATTTTTCACTGCGGCTAGTGCTGGCAGCGTTTGTTTACGAAAGTAACAGCGTTGCTAAATCGTCTGGAAAAGTATTCGCACATCTCTTAATATAGGATCCCTACGTAACTCTATATAATAGACTCTGATTCAAACATATTACCATTTTGGAAATAAACATGTATATTTTTGAAGCAAATGGATGAAATTTCTATCCGTTTATTAAGACTGCTATCGCCGAAAGAAATTCAATCTTAATGATAAACAGTTCATTTTAAAAGAATTTTCGAAATCAATTTTGTTTTGACGCGTCGCTTAACCCCTTCATAATAGGTCGTTTTACCCTAGAATACTGCGCAAATTTTGTCTGTTTTTTGCAGACTATGGGACTTAAGTTGATTACGAAGTTCGCATTTGCAAAACGCATTTTCACTTCGCGGGTAACGTTATTATCGCACGTCACTACCCGGTAAAAATCATTTACTCATTAACTGCCGTAATCTGGAAAAGTGACGTAACAGCCATTTTACAACATGCATGTTTTCCATTTTTCTGTTAAAGAGCTCGATGAGTAGTACTCGTTAACACCATTTTTGGAAAATGGCGTATACGTCACTTTTTCAGATTACGGCAGTTAATGGGTACTTTTTCTCTGCTATTTCTTTCTCTCTGCTGAAAAATTTCCCTATTTTGATAGAATAAGTGGATTTACTAATTTAAATGAGTAGATCCACTGATTCTCCCAAAATGGGTAAATTTTTCAGCGGTGAGAAAGAGATAGCAAGGAAAAAGTACCCATTAATAAGTAAACGTGTTTCTCCGTGTAGAGTTCCAAGGTACACACATTTTAAGCCGGGAACTAGGTCGAGTGGATCGTATTGCGGTCGGTTTTAAGTCATCTGTGCGCGATTGAGCCGAACGCTATGCTTTACCCGGAATCTATGAAACGATTTCGGTACTCAACCGGTTACCTATTGGAGGGAGAAAGTTCTTCGGATTTGTGTCGACCTCTGAAAATGCTAAACAGATGAAAGAGTTGTTTTAATTACCTCGTAGCTTTTCAAGGACCGCTACACGAAAAAAATTCGCCTTGACAATTGGGTTCTGTTGTAATGTGTGTTCGACCCACCTCTATTCACGCTCTCGAATTTCTGTTGATATTGGTTTCTGATGGCATCATCGATGAAGCGCAGGCTCGAATTGTAAAACGCAGAAAACGATTAACAAATATTTGCAGCTTCTGCATGATCTTTCCTAATACACACAAAAGATGAGCAGATGAATGATGATGCCTTTCTCGTTCGTTTAAAAGGGTTGAGAAACACACAAGTAAAGGCTTCCCCAGACCTAAGCGATTCCATCGCCGCGACGGTGACAACTAGTCGCCGCGATTCTATCGTTGGGTCGCTGCTGGCAATGTTCTATTTACGCTTCCATACCAACGGCGACAAAATCGCTGTCGCCAAGCGATAGAATCGCGTCGCGTGTGTTTGGGGGAACCTTAAAGTCTAAAATTACACTGATATGTGGAAATGTCTTATTTTTTTACATTTGATTATACGTAATATAAAATTTCCTGTCGAACGCAACTTGTTGCAACCAAATCGGTTAGAGTCGAAAAAAGTTATTTTCCCATACAGGTTTTGAAATTAGTATTTTGGCCATAACTCTCGATCCCATAGTTAAATTTGACCAACTTCCAATAGGAAACAGTAAGACAAGATTCTCCAACAACAAGAATGCAACTTGTCGCAAGCAAATCGGTTAAGATTAAGTTCCCAAAAAATGAGTGAGATTTTTGCACACACACGGACATCATCTCAAATCGTCGAACTGAGTCGATTGGTACATAACACTATGGGTCTCCGGGCCTTCTATAAAATGTTTGGTTTTGGAACAAACAAATAGCCTTTACCTATATTTAGTATACGAGAAAGGCAAAACACGTTAATAAAAAAAGCCTTTTTAATCCACCTAGCGGTGTTGGTGCTATAATATATTGGCCAAAACTATTGACCCCATAGTGTGAACTGGCCAATTTACAATAGGAAACAATAGGACACGATTCTCCGTCAAGTGCAACTTGTCGTGAGCAAAGGTTAAGGATAAGTATCTAAAGCAAGATAAAGGATAATTATCTAAAAAATGAGTGAGCACTATGAGCATATAACAAAGTGGTTTTTCGAAACCTTCGAACAAATGTACAGAATTTGAGACCGATTGGTTGTTTCCTCGTTTTCCGCATTGCGTTTAAAGTTTGTTTGGAAATTAGTATAGGAAAACGAATATTTTTGCTTTTCATTTCTATAGATTCAGAATGTCATTTCCGTGGCATAAATGTCTGTAACGAATGAAACCAAAAACAGCAAACGCTTTTGCGGTTGTCATATTGATGTGATTAACTGCGAGGTTTCTGAAGCAAAGTTATAATTTTTCGCATTTATATATCATGAGACTAACACGATATTACTTCTATGCCTAGGAAAGTCAAGAAAACTTTCTACCTGAAAATTCACTAAACCAGACCGGGAATCGAACCCAACCCATTCAGTATGGTCTTGCTTGGACTAGGAAGTCTTGCACGGCTCATGAAGCCATTTTTATATGTGAAGCTTTATACAGATTTTATACTAATTATATGTGAAGGATCACTCCAAAACCAAAGGCTCGGATATCTATTATGTTATATACCAATCGAATCAGTTTGACAAACTTAGATGATGTCTGTATGTAGATACACTTTTTAAACTTTGAGTGGCCGGTTTACGAGAATCCGGTCCCATTGTTTACTATTGATAATTGGCCAGATCGGACTATGGGTTTTCACGTTATGGCAAAAAATGCTGTTTCTGCTAGTCAAAAAACGCCAAAAAATACTCGTTTTTGTTGGTAAATGTTATGCACGAGAAAGGCATCACCACCGCTACGTGGATTAATCACGTTTTTTTAGGTATGAGCGTTTGGAAGAGATTCACGGGAATAATATTTCCACTTCAAATACCTGTCTTACGAATGAGGCGTCATTCTCACTTGAAGACAACAAAAAATTATCTCCCCCAACTATATATTCCACTAACATACATTTTATAGCAGAAGAAAACACGTTTTTTTTTATTAATTAACACGTAAAATCAAGCGTAATTGCACTAGAGTGATTTATAACACGACAATGTTGATTGCCGATAGCGAAACTCAATTTGCTTTGCAGCCTTGCATCTTAGCACTGAGTTAAGGTGATTGTACTGTCGATCCCTTGGTGAAATTCAAATTCACGAGATGTATTCCATTCCCATTTTCAAAAGCTCAGATCTGACATTATCATTTTTGTGAAATACTGAAATTTAAGTAATTGTTCAATTGTTATGGGTCTCTCAACTTCTGTTCTTGTAAAATTGCTGGAAGAAGGGCCGGTTTGTGTATTTATTGTACAATAACCTTAAGTAAATTTAATTGAAACATTTCTTCTTTTGGGTCAGTTTACTTTTCTTTCTTTGCAAAAATTTTCAAATTGAAAGTCCATCAATAGAATCGTTTTCATGTTCTCCTCTCCCCTTATTCAACACAGTCCATATTATGGAAGGCATCGCATTTTGACTCACCAAACCCGTTTCCATAGATATCCATTTAACGACTGATCTACTATTAATGCTCCAACTGGTTTATGTTTAGCAATACTATGAATAATTAATCCTGTTCATTTAAATTTCTTCGTAGTTGATTGTCACATGTTCAAAGAAAGTGGTTTTGTCGAGTTAGCACTTTTGTGATGCATATCTTTATATCAGCCTTATACCTCTCAAAATAAAAGAACAGTTTGCTATCTGATTGCGAAGTTAGTACATGCCTAGCAATGTATTGTTCCTTTTTGTTGATTACATTTTCGTTGTACTTTTTTGTGTCTTTAAGCGACGCTATTGATTATGAAGACCCTAGTAATTGTAGCCATGTTTTGGATCAAGGTCGATTCTTGATGTTTCCTAGTTCGAGCGTGCTTCAGGTTGGTTTTGCTTCATTTTGTGCATTAGCTGTGTATTTCAAACTATTTTTTTGTTTCAGTTTTCAATGGCCACGGTAACATCAGGTCCACTTTTCTTCCCAAAAAAGAAATACCCGGCAAGACGTTTGGGTATGAACCTTGGATTCCAGGCTAACTATCCGCTCCCGTATAGATTGCAAGATTTCTATAAATTTCCAACATGGGCCCGAGCCCTGGTTGACGTGGCGAAGGGAAGATTCTTACCGACTGAGATAGTCACCGCAAGGGCTATTCGGAGAAGGAGCACCCCTAGGCCGCTGAGCGCTGGTGATGTCTACACAGCACTAGAGGAAATTTTGGATTTTTCGGGATATGATAAGGATTGCGTGCTCAAAAGTGTTTGTGAGCTGTCACACAGCCCATTTGACGATCTAGAAGGGGATTTGTACGCTGAAATTATACATTTTTTCCTAACGTATGCCGTCAATATAGTTCGATGGATGAACAAGTAATTTAATATTCATTACTATTTTTCAGGCCGTCAGAACACCAAGCATTCCATGTATCCGAGCGCAGAATGAAACAAAAATATGAATTAGCAGAACGTTTTGGAAAAATGGGTGCAGACTGCACTATGATGTACCCTAAATGTAGAAGAAGTTTTTTGATGGATATTTCTGAGTTCATAGATGACAATAAAATTGACGCAAATTGATTTTTTGTACGAAAATTTTATATCTGAAAGATGATGAGTTCCCAAAATCTGCTCCGTACTGTACCAGTGCAACTAAATTTTGTCATTTGAAAACTAAGCCTCGTATAACTGTTATGAGTGAAATGTTTCTCAATTATCGTGAAACGGCAGCTTAGAAGCCGAAGATCATACTTATTTGAAGGGGTTTAATCTATCTATGCGTGCCTCTGGAGGCATTCTCAAAACATGCAATGTCTTGAGAAACGCGTCATTTCAATTTCTCATGGCAGAGGAAGTAGCAAAATTGAAATGAAAAAAAAAACCAAATTAATCCACCAAGCGTTGGTGGTGCCTTTCTCGCGCATTATAAAAATGAGAAAAACATATAAGAGAGGTAGATTTTGCCCTTTAGGGGAATAGATTTTACTTTTTTCTTCAATTTATGTCTATTTGCGGTCATTTGATGACATTGCATAGGTTTCCGTGAAATCTTTGCGAGTTTAAGAAATATCTGGAAAAACAGACAGATAAGTGAACTCACCAAAATACGAATTTTCGACTCTAACGTGAAATCTGTGCTGTTATACGCTAGCGAAACATGGTGTGTATCAGTGGAGAACACTAAACGGCTGCAGGAGTTCATCAACGCCTGCGGTGTGTAATTCGGGCCTGGTGGACCCACAACTGGATCTCAAACAACGAGCTCCATCGGCGTTGTCACCAGAGGCCGGTAGCAACAGAAATTCGGGATCGGAAGTGGGGCTGGGTCGGCCACATTCTACGTAGGGGCGGAAACGAAATCTGTAAACAAGCACTAGACTGAAACCCAGCGGGACATCGCAGCAGAGGCAGACCCAGAGGCCCTTGGCGGCGAAGCCGAAAAGAAGTCGACCGAAATGTAACCTGGCAACAGGTTAAAGCGATAGCTGGGCAACGCTCAGGCTGGAGATTTTTCAAATCGGCCCTTTGCACCACCGGAGGTGTACATGATTCATAAGTAAGTAAGTAAATTCAAATGAAAAAGTAAAAGGTTGTACCCGAGACGCTACCATAAAAATGTTTGATTTCCCTGGACGATTCACTTCTAACCATACGCATTTCTAATCACTTACAGCAGGAGAATCAAAGACAGAATCTTGTGAGAGAATTTCATTTGATGCCAACTTCTGCCATTCGATGATTTGCCGCTAATACGTGATAGACGCCATCCATTAAAAAAATACAGCGTCTTCCTCCGACAAGCACTTGCGGTGCTACCAACGAAAATGTTTTGCCGTCGCCTAGCGAATATAATTAGCACTTAGTGGAAAATTCGTTTCAGCTCAATCTTTTGTGTAAAAGGATGGTTCTGAAAAGAACCAATTTATTTTGATAATGCGTTGTTCCACTCACAAACACAGACTAGGGGAGGAGGTTCGGTTGTGGGCACCGTTCGTTTATGGGCACCCCTACGTATCTTTTGACAGATACCAGATGCTGTCATTCTGACAACCGTTATTAGTTTGCTATTGTAACATGATGTTTTGTGCTCAATATCAAACCGGATGGAGATCTCTGCTTTGAACTAGGAACAAATCAATTTTTGTTACAAAAAAAACAACACCAAAGTTTTTTTGGCCTTCTTCAAAGTGTCATAAATTGAAGTGATTTAATTCAAAAAGTGAGTTCCAGTGCATATTTAAACAGTAAATTTAATCTATGCTTAGTAGGGTGGCTCAAAAAACACTTTTTCGATTTTTTTGATGGGCCGCCCTTTTATTCGGTTCTATTTGATACCCTGATGGTCTGGACAAAATTTCAGCCAAATCATTTAAAGTTTGAGCGGTGCTAAACTCGTTGGAAGTTTATATGCAAAAATGTATGCAGAAACATCTAAAAACCGTGATTTGCAGTTGGGCGGCACAATTTACGATCAAGAACCATGATACTCATTCAGTTCTTGTAGAATTAAATGCTGAATGAATTTTTCTGCATACATTTTTGCATATAAACTTCCAACGAGTTTAGCACCGCCCAAACGTTAACCGATTTGGCTGAAATTTTGTCCCGACCATCAGGGCATCAAATAGAACTGAATAAGAGAGCGGCCCATGAAAAAATTTAAAATAGTTTTTTCCATACTAATTTGAGCCACCCTAATGTTGAGGCTCAATAACGATTGCCATTAAAATTTTAGCGCAAATTTTTTTTTCTTCATTTTCCAAAAAGGCTGCGAAATTCGGTTGTGGGCACCTTTATTGGTTCGGTTATGGGCACCCTTATTTTATTGACAAATCATTCAATATCGTTTCAGTTGTCCCCTAACTTATTTCAAATGACGTTTTTATGCAGTTTTCATAATTATTTAGACATAATAGATTGAAGTAATGAGTTAGATTCATATTTTTGTTTTTTGGGTATGTCTATTTGCTTGCAAAAAGTTGCATTCGACGGGGAATCCTGTCCCATTGTTTCCTATTGAAAATTGGTAAGATCATACTATGGGATTAAAATTTTTGGCCAAATATTAATTTTTGTAATTAACGAGAAAGGCACTATTACCGCTAGGGTGATTAATCAGAATTTGTTTTGGCTGTGAGGTATATCAATGAAACGTAAATCAATGAAAAAATGGAACCCATTGACCTAAAGTGCTATTTTAGACTTTTCTTATGCGATTTTTTTCAATATCCTCCTTAATGCATCTATGGAGGCATCATCACTGCTAGGTGGATTGATCTGATTTTTTAGTGCCTCCTGGCTATTAGAATGAATAAATTATTCCTTTTCTTCAAATCTGAGTGGTTTCTATTCATACTTCTTTATTTTTAGCTGAGTTTTCGAGGGTACCCACAACCGAACCACAAAATTGATAGTCCAAAAATGTCAAATTTGCAAAATTGTCAATTTTTTTTTTCAAACCTGAGTCTGCAGAGGGCCAAATCCTTGGAGAAAGAATTCTCCATAATTTCTAAAGGGATAAATACTCAGAACTCCTGGAAAGGAATAACCCTTCTGGAGAAAGAATTCCGCAGAATTCCTGTGGGGGTTTTCCTCAGAAGTAAACAAATTAAGTCACAAAAAATCTTAAAGGAGCAATTTCTCAAAATTCTTTGAGTTGGGACTCTCCAGAATACTTCGAAGAGTAATTCCTGCACAGAATTTCTGGAGAAAGAATTCCGCAGAATTCCTGTGGGAGTTTTCCTCAGAAGTAAACAAATTAAGTCACCAAAGTTCTTAAAGGAGCAATTTCTCAAAATTCTTTGAGTTGGGACTCTCCAGAATTCTTCGAATAGTAATTTCTGCAGAACGAACCGCTGGTGGCGAAGTTCCCAGAATTCCAAAAATGAATTGAGATCGATAAAGCGACTAAGAGCTATGCTTCTACCTTACTTTGTGTTCTATGTCTTTGCCATTATTGTAGGAAATTTTTAGTTTTGGTATGACAGCTGAAGGAATCTTATGTAAAATTTATTCATAATTCATATTTTCATCACTATAATACTTTAGTAATAATATCTTCTTTTTATTTTATTTACAGGTAAGCAACATGAAGTTCATCTTGATGTACCACCTTGAAGATTATCACACCAAATTAATAATAGTTCGAAGTCAGTGAGGTAACATGATTACTTAGACAGATATAAATATATATGTGTATATTTCTAAATATATCTTTCCCCTCCGGATTTTTTTTGTCCAAAATAATATAAATTTCATTTTTTTTAGGATTTTCAAAACACATTTTATCATTTTTTTTTTATTATCCCACTCCAGGACAATTTTTTTATTAAATTTTTGTACCTAAGCTAATTAAACGAAAAATATTGATTTCACGTTGGATTAATTTGAAACACAGGTTTCGCCTCCGTGTCTTGAAAATAACTTCGCTCACAATAAATATTTAGTAGCTTACCAAGGTGACAATTAATTACGTTCTCAACAAACCAACTATCCCTTTCCCGTGGCGCTTCGATCTCTTGTAGCAATGAGTGACAAACTAATTTTCCTATCCTATCCCTGAATTGACTATGAGGACGTAGCCGGCATCGTCTTGAATTAATGAAACTCTAAAGTATGTTCAACATTGTTCAGGTTTCGTGTCCGTAGAAGACTATCGGGCTTCTGAGCGTTTTGTAGATAGTCAGTTTGGTACGGCGCGAACTCTTTTCGATCGGACTATTTTGCGGAGTCCAAAGCCGAGACGATTTACTACCACGATGCGTCTGCTAATTTCTCTGCTGGTTTAGTTTTGGGCAGTTACCAGTGATTTTCATAGGTATTTTCACCTCATGCAACAGTTAGACCATATAGCTAGCTAATGTCATCTAATAATTGTCGAAAATCTCACTCATAATGATAATATTCACATTTCAAAAAATGGTGATATTTCGCTGAAAACTCATAAGGCAAAACGCCTTCTTGCTGTCAGTTATTAGGGAACAACGCACCACACGTCGGCGAATCAGCATTCTGGTATGAACAGTGCGTGGAGACGCGAAGTACATTGTAGAATAGTTGCCATTGCCGTTTTGCCTTGCCGAAATGTTAGATGTTTCATCAAAATGTGGAAAATTTCGGTTTATCCAACCTACATAATTTTAGGTCTAGTTTTGTTACGGCTATGCCAAATACGGTAAATATGAGGAAATACCCAAAAGGCGTTTTGCCTCTAGGGGCGTTTTATGGCATCTTCCCCTACACGAATTCGATTCATTTTCAGTAGGAGAAGCAGGGATAATATGCCCTAGCTTAGCATAGACTGCTTTTATGCCATAGCTATAACAATTTTCATGGGTGTTTCTAGCTCATGGAACAGTTGAACAATATAGCAAGCTGATGCCATATTAAAATTAGAATAGATCTCAATCATATTGATAATATTCACATTTTAAAATGTGTTGTTATTTCGATGCGGGAAAACTCATGAGGCAGAACGCCATCAAGCTGTGAGCACTTTGGGAACAACGCACCATGCGTCGGCGAATCAGAATTTGGTATTGATAGTGCGTAGAGACGCGTAATACATTGTAGGTTAGTCCCCCTAGGCCGTCTTGCCTCGCCGAAATATAAGATGATTCATCAAAATGTGGAAAATTTCGGTTTTTCATACATTCCTATCTATTATTTTGACACTTGTTTCGCCTTATCTTCATAATGCTACGTCTAGTTTCGTTAAGGCTATCTCACACATGGTAAATAGAAATGAATACCCGAAAGTCATTTTGCTAGGAAGGGGATGGGGTTTGCGGTTACAGACTAAAACTGCGACACTTTAGATTCGCGTCGTCTGGATTTCGTGATAGGGCGCTCACACCTGCTCAACATTTTCGAGTAAACTTCGCACGAATCAGCACTGCGTTCTGAAGCGTTCCGGCGAAAGGAGCCTACTATTACAAAAGCATTGGCAGTACCGTTTTGACTCAAATTCCGAGTATAACTCATATTTCGAACACTGGCTTTTAAATGGCCATTTTGGCTCTATTCAGGTAATTCTTTCCATAGGATCTTGAAATCGTTTGTAATCTTGATCCTCAATGTGAAACACCTATGCAAGTTTCAGTTTTTGGGTTCTCAAACACCAGTGTTTGGAATATAAGTCATGTTCGGAATTTGAGTCAAAATGGTAGTCGTTACAATATGTTCATTGCAATTCTCTGAGGTCTTTTATGAAGTTCTCAATGTTCAGCTCGATCATTTTTATTTGCTGGTGTAAATCATCAGGTTTGTTATAATTGAGCTATTTCGTACAAAGCCATGTTGATACTCGGATCTAACAAATTTAGGTTCGCATTTTGGCGAAGTGTCAGTTGATCCACTATGATGCACAATAGTGATCTATCATGTCATCTGAAAACAAAAGTGGCGCATTAAAATCGTGATTAGTTCAAAAGCAGGCCAGTTTCCAGTTGGAATGTAGAGCCAATTAAAAAGAAGTTTAAAAAGATTAAAATGTATATTAGAAAAAAATTCGAAATTATCCAAATCTATTTTGAATGAATGATGTTTATCATTTTCATGCAAAAGAAGGAAGACAAAAAATTTGAAAAATATTTGCTGTACAAGAATAGGCTTAAGACCTTTTGTTTCTTTAGAATGCAAGAATAATGTAAAGTATTGGAGTAGACTCAAACACCTTCCCTGACATTGAAATCGTTTTGAAATTCCGTCCAATCTGCTTCTTATTTCACTTTTGACAGTCACAGAAAACGGAAAAAATAGAAAATCTTATTCGCTCGCGAACGCACTACGCTTCGCATTCTTTATAATCTATCGGTCACTAAAAATATCTGACTGAACACGTTTTTAGGTCAGCTTGATTTAAAGCTACTGTTTAAAACGGAACTTGTTTTCATTCATATTTTCAACTTCGTATTTTTTCACACATAAATTAAGTAATTTATTTCGCATTAGAACGAAAGATCCGCAATCTTGCAGCAAACGTAGAAATTCTCAGGACATTGCACCGATTTGTAGATTTGAATTATACAAAAAAAAGTTCGATTCAGTATTTTTTGCCAAAATTTGCACATATTTTCAAAACTGGACACTGGTTTCAAATTTGAATATACTATAAGCTAAAACCAGTTTAGCTGAGATTTGTTGACTCATGGGCAGGTATTTTGCATTTTTTTTTCTCTGTCGGATGACATCGAATGCCCAACCCCCACGAAGCGACAACCAGTTTGAGAGCTTGATTTCTTTGACATCGTTTGCATATTTCAAGCGGGATGCTAAAAATAGGAATTCTTAATGCAAATATTGTCTAGCCACGAAAAAGCTCCTGCCGGCTAACCTAGATGTTGATGCTAAAACAAATCTGTCTGTATCTGTTGGCCGGTGTGGTGACGCAGTCAAACGCTCGCGCTAACGAATTTTTCGCATTTTGGAGATTGGTTAGTATGTTTATGCTTCGCTGGGGCACGACCGTTTTGACTTTCCCGTTGGCACCTAGGTGTAACGAAAGGCTATACGATCACGCCAAACAAGGGGTTTCTGAGGTGAATTTTTTTTTTGAATTTATGATAAGAGATGAGTATGTTACTTCTTGTTGAAATTGAATGCATTTTTGAATTTTTCTTCTGCATCACTAGGTGGATCAGTGTGATTGTTTTCGAATATTTATTCGTTGAACCGGCATCGTCAGACTTTCGGATCAGCTAGCAATACCAAACCGGTACTAGCCAGCAAATGAAAGCTGGGTAGCACGAATTGCGCTCTACATTAGTTTTAAATTCAACAGCGATAAAAACCTCTACATTTCACATTACTAGAGTCAAAAAGGCTGAACTTTTTTCATTTGACAAATGTCCAGTGAATTATTATACAAGGGCGATACAGATTCTGTTTCAGAAGATGAATATGACTGCAACTGAAAGGTCAGTCGGTGGTTACGGGAATGTTTCGATCGTAGTGTAATATCATCTTTTCTACTTTGGAGGTCATATCCGAATTCGCCCTTGTAGACTAAATCCACAGAATAAGTCAGATCTGGCGCCCCCACTGTTGTGAAATAAAACAACGTAATCGATGTAAATAGATCGGTATCTCCCAGGTTGGCGGGCCAAACGAACAGTCAAGCGTCAATGAAGCCCGTCAGCTCCATTCAAAACTACTTCAACCCAATGCAGTGCGGCGATAGTGCCCTCCATTTACAAATTCTCTGAAAGCTTCGGAATGTGTTCCAGGGAAAAGCAGCAAATCCATTATAATGGAAATGCGGAAAAAAATTCTCTTTCAGTCCAGTGCATGTCGTGATATTTTATTCAAGTGAATTGTTTGATCTTTTTGTTTTAAGCCCACGCTGTTTGCGCTTGCACTGATATGGCGCCGTTTGTGCTTTTGCTAGTTATTAGGGTCCATTGCTCACAGTGTGGGCTCGGTGATATTACAATCCCGGGGGTTAACTAGTCCTATAGATCTTGGATCCTAAATGTTAATCCCTTGGTGTAGAAGTGTGTGGAATATGTCATTTCAATGCTCGTCAAAATTTTAAAAACAATAAGCACCACACAGTATCAGATTAAGTGTTAATCATTCAAGAGGCTAGTTAAATGTGTAAAAATTGATGTCGCACAAACGATTCATTATTCAGTTTATAATATTCACGCTTAGCCAGATTCAAATTTATAATTCTATCCATTAAGGCTGTTCGCTTGCACGAAAACGACGACACCAAACATAGAAAATTTAATTCAAGTGATTTATCATCGCCATTCGAGTGATTGTCGTACCTTCCCGAAGGCATGCAAATAATCTTCATCCGGAAAATACATTCTTTCCGATCCAAGGCTCACGCAGCATGATGATCCCGCTCAGCGCGTCGCCTTAGTCCAAGAGCTTTATACACACTATCATCAGCATTCGCTCAACACAATCCTAAATTAAATTTAATGTCGAATTAACATCTCCATCTATTACCCGTTTAATTTATAGCGTGACACGATTCGTGCACAACAATTTGTGTCCTCATCGCCGTCGTTGTCGTCGTTAGATTGTAGAACCGTGCAGAACATTTCTGCTTCCGCCTTGCATAACGCCCCCATTCCCAACAACTGGTGTTCAAGCGAAAGAGTTGCAAACGATCGCAGCTCGTGGATTCGCCGCAAAAATGTGTGCGGGCTGAGGGAGCATAGATTAGCGAATCGCCAACGAGCTAGGCGGAAGACACTTAGTCGTTTGGTTGTCCTGTCATAGAATGTTTTGCATTGCTATGGTGGACCGGCATCAGGATGAGCCCTTGTCGTCGTCACCCGCCGACTAAGCTATATGCACGTACCCATGCACTCTTTAACGTAGCAACAAACATGTCGGCCTCTGCTCCTCCCACACTGACTGTTGCTGTGCTGCAGCGGATTGTGGTGAAGGTCCATGTCGGGACTTGGGGAACCGACAACACAACAAAACAAAACAAAAAACTTTGACAACGACTTGAAAAGCACTGTCCAATATATTGCATCGTGTAGCAAGAGGAACGTTCGACCCGAAATCCAATTGTGATGACTCTGGAAAATAAATTGGAAATCAATTCAATTTACCATTGCAATCAAATTAACTGGGAGGCATCTTCGTGCAATTGTTCTTAGGAATTCGTTTACCTTACGGGGAGTGATGTTAAGTGTGGGAGACAGTTTTTACATAGATTATGTAACGATTATAAATGGTATTGTTCTTTCATATAAATTAAAGGATAACTTGAAATAACTATCGACAAATAGGGTTACTTACAACAGTTTATTTTAATAGTAGGTTGCGCAATTAGTAGCAAAAAGATGATTTTTTTTTCAGCACGAGTTGAACGTTTATCCAACGAGGATAAATACTACGAGTGCTAAAAAAATCGAGTTTTGCAACGAGTTGCACACGCTATTTTTTGCAATGAAGGAAAATGGTCTTTGATATGATAAATTTGTACCAAAAGGGTACAATCTTATTCACTAATTGACATTCTAATTGACAGATTTCTTCTTATCGTGAAGCGTGAAGCCTTAGTAGAATTTTGATGTCATGTCCATCAAACTGTTTCATTTATTATGCTACGCAGAAAATACATTATTTTTACACTTATCCAAGCTAATTCAGCAATATGTAGTCATGTAACTACTGTTCTGATGTTGGGTTTTCATTAGAACAACCAAATTAGCGCTATAGTTCCAGGAAATCATTCAGGCTTTTTTTCAGGAAATCATTTAGGATTCTCTGGGAGTTCCTCCGGGAGGTCCTATAAGAATTCTTCTAGGTGTTCCTACTGAAATTCCTCCGGGAGTTCCTTCGGCAGTTCCTTTGCGAATTCCTCCGGAAGATCCACCGGCAGTTTCTACGAGAATTCTTCCGGGAGTTTCACCGGCAGTTCATCTGGGTGTTCCTCTGAGGAGGAACTCCCGGAGGAACTTGCAGAATAATTTCCTGAGGAATTCTCGGAGGAATTCCCGGATTCATGATTTTTCATTGTTTATAATTTCATCACGTTCCCGGAGAAACTACTGGTGGAACAGCTGGTGAACTACCCGGAGTTGAATTTCTTGAAGAACTTCCGAAATCCCATTGTCCGTGAAATTCCTGCCAAATATCCTCCAAGAATTCCATGTGAAGTTCCTGGAGGGATTCCCAGAGGAACTTTTGGAAAAACTCGTGGAAGAGCTCCCGGAGGAACTTCCACAAGCACTTCCGGAGGAATTACCACAAGGAAGTCCTGAAATAATTATTGTAGAAGTTCCCGAAGTTCCTGAATTCCCGAAGAAATATATGAAGGAATTCCAGGAAAAATACCAGAAGGAATTAATGGAGGAATTCCAAGATAAAATCCTGAAAGTATTCGCAGGTGAATTGCTTAAAAAATTACCGGATGAATTTCCGAGGGTTTGTTATGAAGAAATTTCTGAATGAACTTTTGGAAGACATTCTGGAGGAACTCTTAAATTAATTTCCGAATGGAATTCTTTTCTGGAAGAATAGCCGAAGAAATGACTAGAGAAGAAAAGAAATTTTCAAGGAATTTCCTCAGGGATGAGTGGTTTCTACATAATATTTTAGAGGGCTTACAATTACATGAGATGGATTTTCGAACGATTTTCAGAGGAATTTGTGGATAACTTTCCGGAGGAATTTATAAAGTTTCCGGGGGAGCTTCTAGAAGGATTTCTGGAAGAAACATATTATTTTGTAGGAGGTAGAGAAAAGGAAAATATCACATCAAGTATATGAAATCCTCAAGGAGAAAATGAGGAAACGACAAAGTAGATAAAATAAAAAAGGCGATTTAAGAATTTCTTAGTGAACACCTAGAAAGACTTAAGAAAACCACTAGATAAGATTAAAATTGAGTTGGATTATAAATTATGTACGGATCTTCAGATCTGATGACCAGATAAATACCACGTTTTGATTCACTTAAAATTTGTTTTAATTTTTTTATGAACCATTGTTAATAAATATTGAAAATCTTAGTAATGAAAATTTAGGTGTCGATATCTCGATATTTATTTTTACTGGGTTGTTTGCTTGATTTTCGCCAGTGTCAACGAGCTCAATTAAAATATTTTAAAAACCGCCGACGCACCCGACGTTGTGACGCGGTTGATTCAGAACATTTAGTACCTTGTGCAGTTTACGTCTCACTGTCTGATATATATCGAAGAGGGTAATCAAGTGGACACAGTTTACACTGATCTGAAAGCTGCATTTGATCGAGTTGATCATGTTATCTTGTTATCTAAATTCGATCGCCTGGGAGCTCCATCGAGCTTAACACGTTGGCTTGACTCGTAACTGACTGAACGTCTGTTATCTGTTAAAATTGGCGCAACACAATCGGAGTACTTTACTAACCGCTCAGGGTTACCTCAAGGTAGTAACCTTGGACCGTTACTATTTTCAATATTTATCAACGATGTATGCTGCTTACTTCCTGCTGGATTTCGCATTGCTTGTGCAGATTGTAATTGCTAGGAAGAGCTCACGTCGACTGCCAGGACAAAGGCCTCGGCAAGCTTGACTAAGCAATGGCCTACCGTGTGAGGCTGGGTGCTTCAAAGACCTCTTTTTAGGGCTAGCTCAGCCTGGAGCACCTCTTTGGTCTCAAGATCGGCTGGTGTATAACTCTACTTCACTAATCAGACCTCGGAAATGTGGGAGTAATTAACAAAATCTAGTGTTTAACAGTTTTTGGTTTATTACCCTAAATTTACATACTGTGTGGGTGTGTGTCAGAGTTGTGTAGTTAACAAACAATACCTGGCCGGCCGGCAAACGACGGATGCGATGGCTGCTCGATGTACGCGCCACGTGTTAGCAGAAGAGCTCAAAAACAGTTGGGGATGGCGAGATGATCTGGTTGTCGGGTGCTCTGAACCAGCAGACGATTATCTCCAGGTGGTCCAGGACAAGGTCTCACACCATCTTTTGGTTTTAATCAAAACTTCCGTCTACGACGGCTTGGCACCTCGGTAACCTGGATGGCATATACATAAAACGGGCCCTGATTCGGTTTCACCTTAAGAATCACTCAAATTTGTCTATCTCATAAAAAGAGATGCTAGATGTAATTATTTAACCACTAGGTGCAATTATTCCACTCTTTAACTTTTTCGGTGCTCTAAAAGCTCTATCACGTCCTTTTCGATTGGAGTTCACATGGGAAAAGAGGTCACCAAACCTCGAAAACTTTCTATTCACCTCAACTTACTGTTCTATCTACCTTTATGCATCCACTGAACTGTATTTCGTGTCTAACGTTTATTGTAGTGTGTAGTGTACTTAACCTAAGTTCTAGGGGTATAGTTTTATGGCATTTTTATTTAAATTTAAATAAGATTAGATTTTCACGGAATATATAGATAAATAGGTAGGTTGAACAAATTTAACATTAATCTACAGGCTGATTGTTACTATCGGTAACAAGATGATCTAAACATGTTTATTGTCGTTCGTAAAATGGAAGATTGTATTGAGCTGCAGCACAGGAATGCAAACAGGAATCTGGGATTTATTATGCGATCAACTCGTGAATTTTCTGAACCTTTTTGCTTACGAACGCTTTACTATTCGCTCGTTCATTCCACGCTCGAAACTGCAAGTGTGGTTTGGTGCCCTTATGCTGATATCTGGATAAGGCGAATTGAAGCCATTCAAGCAAAGTTCACAAGATATCCTTTAAGATTATTACCGTGGAATGACATTGCAAATATGCCCTCGTATGAAATGCGTTACAGTCTCCTTGCTATGGAATCATTACGAGATCGACGAGCGTCCAGTAGAGCACTTTTAGCTGGGAAACGATTGATAGCTGTGGTTGATGCTTCGTATATACTGAAAAAACTGAACTTAACGCTCCATCAGTTACTCTACGACCGAGAGATCCATTGCGAACTGATTTTCGGACCATCACTTCGATAACCAGAGAATTCAACAAAGTGTACTGGCTTTTTGACTACAACATCTCTGCATCTGTTTTCCAGACCCGACTTAAACAGCTGCATCTTCAACCTGACTCAATCCACGTCTGAAACAGCAACAGTAAGGTGAGTTTCTGTCCATCACTTTTCAATTGTCAGAGTTTTGGTACTTGTTTTTTTTTCTCTCTCGGTGGACTGGAAACATGCGACGAGTGACGACAATTATCGTACCTTACGGACTGGATACCTGAAAACTTGACCACATTTTAATTTTAAGAAACAAAATTTTGACTATGTTTATAATTGTTTTGATTTTATATTTGTTGCATCTATGTAAGTAAGCGAGATTTTTTTTGTATTCTATATGTTATATGTTATTGGAAAAGATATGTGGTTTTTATGTCCTCTTGAGTACGTCATCAGTGACATGTTCAAAAGGACTTTTCCACATCTACGCCCTTGGGGGCAGCAGGGACTTTGTCCAAGGGCTTGACGACCCTTCCCCATGACCACTGCGAGTTAGACCGGGACCATCGTCCCTAACCCCTAATCCCAAGGCGTTAAGCGACCCGTGCCGAGGGGATGCATGGCCAGGGGGGTGAAATAATAAGCTAGGCCTTTAACGGAGCCTGTGGGTACCTGGGCACCCTCCACAGTAATTGTCCCTTACCGCGTCATGCTGGGCTCTGGCGTGGTGGACCTCTTTTCCCGAGCAACTCGTGGGACCAAAATGGAAAACCAAGTCAATTCTTCAATTAGTGGTAGTAGTGTAGGCGACAACCCCTTCGCAAGAGGTGGGTTGTTCAGGTCTCCGCCTAGGAGGCCAGAGGCAATAGTCGGCAGCTCAGTGCGCAGCGTCAGTGTGGGTCACTTAACCTTCCTCTCGGCTAAAAAACGGCGGTAGAGGTTATTGACGGCCCATGGCTTGTGGAGGCGATGAACCGCAAACGCGATGGGCTTTCGGCCTTCGAGGTGGCGAAGTAACAGCTGGACGCCATCATCGACTTTGCGTCATCGAAGCATAATATCAGTAAGGACCTCAAGAGGAGCTTGCAGAAACTTCGAAAGTCGATGCTGGACGCCAAGCTGGAGAGGGCTGTCGGGAGGGCCAAGTGTAAACCCGTGAAATCGGTGGAGTCGAGGTCTACCCAGACTAAGGCCCAAGGATTCGCGGACTCGGGCAAGGTCGAATCGACCGAAGGCGTGCCAGCGAAGACGGTGGTACCAAAGTCTACCCAGACTGAGGCTCAAGTATTTGCGGGTACGTCGGGGGTGACTGCTCCAACGGAGCAGACACAAAAGCGGGGGAGACAGTCTCCAGGGGATGAGATCTCTGGGGACCGCTCCAAAACGCGGAGGGTTACTACCCCGAACAAGGGTTGTGGGGCTGGGAAGCTGAACCCCGGCCAGGTACCTCCAAAACCGGGGAGGAAGGACCTGGAAAGGTCCGTCCACCCAGGAAAGACGGTGGTAAGGGGTTACGGCAGGCTGAGAGCTCTCAGCCGCACCAGACCAGGGAAATAGAGGGGGATGACGCCTCCTGGACCCTGGTCAAGAACAAGAGGAAACCGAAGACGTCAAGGGCCGAAAAGAAGGCCCAGGCGAATGAGGGTAGCAAGAAGTCTAGGGTAGGCGCCAATCGCTCCAGGGGCGATGCCCTAGTCATCACGGCGGACGAGGCTAAGTACTCGGACGTCTTGAAGGCGATGAGGAGTAACGTCAAGCTCGGTGAACTCGGCGCCGACGTACGTCGAATAAGACGTACCCGGATGGGCGAGATGATCCTCGAGCTGAAGCGGGGCGTCTCGCAAAAGGGCGCCGCCTACAAGAAGTTGGCGGAGGAAGTCCTAGGCGAGACGGTCAAGGTGAGGGCACTCACGACGGAGATGAATCTAAGGGTTAAAGACCTGGACGAGATCACCGAAGTCGAAGAGCTCGTCACGGCACTGCGGCGACAGTGCGAAGTGGAGACGCCCACCGCAGCCGTTCGGCTACGGAAAGGTCCGGCAGGGACGCAGGTAGCATTGGTTCGGCTATCTGCAGCGGACGCCTCCAAGGTAGTCAAGTTAGGGAGCGTCAAGGTGGGATGATCGGTATGCCCTGTGGGCATATACGAGCAACCCGAAGTTTGCTTCAAGTGCCTGGAACCGGGGCACAAGCAATGGGACTGCAAAGGCCCTGACAGAAGCAATCTCTGCCGACGCTGCGGACCCTCCCAATTGTTTGATTTGTTCCAGCAAAGCTGTGAACAGCAAGCACCCCATGGGGGGTTCGATGTGCCCGGCGTTTAAGCGTGCTGCAAAATCACAGTGCAGGTAACGCAGCTGGCTTGCTCGGCCTCGCCCGAGTGTTTGGTTTGCTTGCCACATGTGGTCTGGACACTACCCCGGACAACCTAGTTCGGAGGATGTGTAGAGATGAAGTTGGCTGGAGCGCCGTTTTATCGGCTATCGCAAAAATCGTCTCGAAGCTACACAGAAGGTGGTGCGTGGACTCAAGGATGGCTAGTTCAGGCGCAAATCAGAGGTGGTCCAAGGGATCGGAGTCGGCTTCATGGGTCATACCGGTGGTCATGCTCTGTGGTCGAACTCGATCCTTTCATCGAACAAGTGGCCGCGTGAAGAACAACATGGTATCGTCGCCTTCGCGGCGTCGGTCAACCGGGTGGGTTCCGAGGCCGAGGACGGAAAGGGTCCTCGTCAAGGCTGGGGCAGGCGTAGGCACCGCGTTGGCAAGTCCCTCTGTGTGCTGGCGAATAGGCCCTATCGCAGGGAGGTCAATTTGGGGTGCACGCTGCATCATCATTCTTGATACCAGTCGTGCAGAGGGAAGCAGGCGCGAAGTCGACCCTTTCCACCTTCCGAGGACATAGGGCGTGGTAAGGCCACCTGGAAAGCCCGCAATGCGCTGGCACGATACCATGGTGTTTTTCTTAAAAAGCGAGTTACGATGTTCGGTGCTGCAAGGACACGCAGCTAACCTCGAGGGTGCGTTGTGCACTGGCCCCCCTTTGAAGCATTACTTTCTGGTTGTACCGAAGGGACTATGGGCTTGGCGGCAATGGAAACGGTTTAGCGGGTCGGGGATGTAGTCCTGCCTCCCTCGTTTGCTGTTGGAGGTGATCCCTAGCCCCGCACTTCCTGGACAACCCAGGATGTCTGTTGAGCAGATTTCCCCTCCATTGCTTAGGAAGAAAAAAAAAACGTCTACGCCCTCATTAAGATCACTATCAGATGAGGTTTGAGCAACAAATAAACAAATAAACAACAATGCGGCCATAAAGAACGAGCATCACAAAAATATATTCCGAAGAGTGGTTTATGATTCTAAAATGAATTTTTCTAGAATGTATATAGAAATGTTAAAAAATATAAAAACCCTTTAAACAATCTGGTAACAACTAAAAATATCCACAATACTAAATATAGTATTAATGCTATTATTGAATTTCACAATTGAATAAACGAATTTCAAACAGAATACAAACATTTCAAAGAGAATTTTTGAGCCCGAAATGTTTCGAGTTGTTTTGAACTATCATATATTATGAATCCTGGATAGCCTAATAAGTTTTTGTGAATCTTTTGAATTTCAACTACCTGAACATGGTTAAAAGCTTATTATTCTTCCATTTACTTCCACTATTAACTTTTTATGTATCAACAAGCAGATACGTATTTCGCTTCCTACTTGGAAACTTCTTCAGTGTTTGTTATCGCCACCCCTTTCAAAACGGAAGCTACGCACAGCTGTCATTTTTATTATTTCACGCATGCTGATGCCGCCGCAAGAATCTAAATATAGATAAATGCAAAAATATTACACGACAGACACCCAGCACCTTGGCGCAGTTTAGCAGAGTCCTGACCATTTGTCAAACAAGTTTCATTTTATTGATACATCAGAGTATTTTCAAAAGTAGGAAAATAAAGCTTATTGTGGTAGCATATTTTTCAGCTAAATTTTTGAAGTATTTTGCGACACATGACATAATATATATGTAGACGAAGGATCAGAAGGAATAAATTTTGGCTGTTACGCCCTTTTCAAATGTTGGTCTAGATATGATGCTAAATTCATTGGTCACATCCATCATGTTTTCTTTTGATTAATATTTATTTCAAATTCACAACATCAAAATCGAAGTTAGTTGAAGCAAGCCAAAATATTTTGTTTTGTTATTAAATAACTAACGGACCCGACGAACTTCGTTCCGCCTAAAATTGATTTATTCTCTGATTAGTTTTCGAGTTGTGTCAAAAAATCTGTTTCATTTGTTTGGAAGCATCGAAGAAGCGTCCTAAGAACCTTCCCC
The DNA here is from genome assembly GCF_024139115.2 of Armigeres subalbatus. Classification (NCBI taxonomy): domain Eukaryota; kingdom Metazoa; phylum Arthropoda; class Insecta; order Diptera; family Culicidae; genus Armigeres; species Armigeres subalbatus. The sequence continues at coordinate 168,852,971 of NC_085141.1, read as the reverse complement.
GACCCCAAAAACCTCTGCATACAAACTTTCACGCCGATCGGTTCAGTAGTTCCTGAGTCTATAAGGATCAGACAGACAGAAATTCATTTTTATGTATATAGATATATAGAAGAAGATGAAATAGTTACAATTTTGAATAAATCACGCCTTACCCGCACATCTAGAATGCATGCGTAATAGAATAGTTTTCCTGTTATTTAATATCTACACCCAACAAGCGGATGGCAGATTTTAATACAACCCAGTAGGTTTTAATACAGAGCTGCACATATAAATGTCTGCGATCCGCTGGTTTGGTGCGTTAACGTCGAGAGTTTCTGCTAAAAAAAATCACAGCTATCCCGTTTATGACGAGCGTGAAAAGCTGATTATGAATGCTTTGTAGCTAAGTTATTGCCGATTGCACATTAGGTGTAGTAGCTTGTTATAAAGATTTGATTATCGCTCCAAACGAGGAAACCTTTCGAGAAGTTCAAAATGCTCCAAAGGGTGATTTGTGTGTTGCTATCTATGGTCTAAATGCTATGTGCTACATTTTAAGGAATAAACCAAAGAAAATGTCTTTATCTCAAACCCTCTTTTCACTCCACTCCTTGGGGAACCTTTTTTATTATTCCAACCTATTTCGTTCATTTCGCATACTTTTACTGTGTCACTCCATTAACCCTCAACCTGTAATACATCATGTTATGTTCCCAAGTCTTGATATATACACGCTAGATATGTTTTAACTTGACGGATGGGTTGGTGGAAATTGTGCATGGTTCACACCATTTTGAGGCGTTTGAATAATAAAGTACACAAAGCATTTTTTATTAATGCTATCTTGGCCCGTTCTACCCTCCATTACTCTTGAAGAACGCGTGAGCTTGAATAAACCCGGCGGTAAAACAGCATTTTCCTTAAAATGCAAACTTTGTATGAAAAGCCGACGATTCACGATCACTATTTCAAAGACATAAACCAAGTCGGACTGGGTGGTATTCTCAAGTCTGAAGCATAATCACACCCAATGGTACATTTCGTCATTTCCACCATATAGCTTTCAACGCTCATCGCACTCCGTGTGAAGTGCGAAACCCCATGTAGTCTTGTCGGCGGACATCTTACCCTCGTATGCCGAACGTGGAAAAAAGTTGTCCAACTCTAAGGCAAAACCCAAGCATGCTCCCGAGCAAAGGCTACGGAGAAAATACAAAACATTATCATAAATCTTGGAAACACAATTTAACGCGGTTGTGGCAGGACTCGAGCACTCCGGACCAACAACGACGCGACGGTGGAGATAAGACGTCTGGAGAAAAGTTCATCTAAGTGGGTTCTACGAAGATTGCGACCACCTCGACAGCAGCGGTAGATGGAAGTCGGCGAACACTGAACTAAATGGGGGTACTGAAAGTCAACGGGCAACGAACGGAACAAACGAGCCGAACCGAAAAGCAAGCAAATGTGGGATCAAAAGCATAACCAAATGATTTTTATGTAAATGAGTGAGCAGAACAATTCGTTATATTTCGTTGTTTCGCTGGGAACTTCGGGCTCGTTGATGTTATTTTATTCCAAAGCCCTTTTTTCCTCAATTTTTTCGTCTATTTCATCCTCCGCAAATAGCGATACGCGCCCGTTAGAATTTCCTTCTCAAATGATTTTATTTTTCGGGAGGGGGTTGACTTTTTGTCGCCGCTTTTTTTCGTTAGCACCGCTGGGACTATTTATTTCGAGCAGATGAACAATTGGAGAAAAGCAATAAAAAAATGGAAACCTACCGCTCATTGGAACAGAGTTAGCAATGGGGATTTTTTTTCTTCTCGGAAAGTTCCAGGGCCTCGGACAGAGCCATTTGTTTGCATTTTTCAAGTGGCAAGATCTTTCCACTCGAAGTGAAAGCCCTCCAAGTTTGCAATTGTGATTGCGCCGAATGCCAAAGGAAAAGGTATATATAGTCAGGTTAATTGGAAATGATTTATTGTTTCTCGAGCCTTTTGCAGGAGGTATTTGCCCGCAGGCACCGAGAAACGAAGCAGTGGAAAAGCTGGTGGGTTGCCAATTCTTTCTCGTGTAAAGTAGAAACTTGGCAGCATTTTTTTACATTATGCAACGTTGTAGCACAGACATTGCCTTGGTTCCACTGATAGGGAAATCCGTGTAAATCTGACACTGACAGGTGTGGAAGTCCGGAGAAAAAAGGGTTCAGAACAAACGACTATGACAATTCAATGAAAATTAAATTAAAATCTAATACTTTTTTATGGGGAGGATCAAGGCAAGGCAGTCGAACGAATTCGAGTGAAATGTAAGTTGTTAATATTTATCATGTACCTAACTACATAACAAATATAACACATAAAGTATTTCTTAGGTGCCCGCTAGAGTAAACGCGACGAGCGATGCGACGCGACGCGATTCACTCAAAAGTATAAAGGATCCCACAGAACTAAGCAGTGTCGTAGCCAGAAAATAGGTCTGGGGGGGTTTTCAGAACATTTTTTTTTTAGGAAATCGGCTTAGTCATCGACAGTGTATAATAGGAAGAGGCTCAAGAGATGACAGTGTAAGCTACCCACCACGAGCTTGTATCGAAATCGAACTGAATGAAGAATTCGTGTAATAGGTAAATGTGATAAACCGCAGCATATTTGGCAAAGGTTTGAGAAATATACCCTATCAATATTTTATTGTCGAGGTTCCAACAACTGGAAGAAATCAATAATAGCAAATGTAACGTAACAACTATCCCGAGCAGACGAAAATAGATCAACAATAACAAATAGTGATTTCATACAAAACTGATATATGGTTACGATTGATAGAAGAGATGAAAGATTAGACCCAAATATCACGAAAATATCAGGTTATGTTATTTGTAGTTGAAACAGATTTTATGATCGTTATTCAGATGAATGATTTGTTTATCGGCATTATCGTTCAGTCCTACTCAAAGTATGAGGATGTAGATAATCGAAATATAATTGAAAATCTACAGATTGAAAGCCTTCGCTAGAGCAAGCGAACAAGTATAAAGCGACGTAGTGTAGAAGGGAGGCTTGTTGCTTGATATTCTTGCCTGTTATTTTATCTCTTATATCAATCAAGTCCATATCATGTTTTAATATATAGTTCATGACTTCTGCCCGAATTATGTTCTTGTTTCGAAAGGATTTAGCTCTATTACTTTCTCCTAAACACTTTTCATTTGGGTTATTTTATTTAGTCAGACCAACGCCCAGTGAATATGAGCAGGTAATTTTCTGTTCATACTATACTCGATAGCATATTAGCACATACGTAAACCGTACACACGTTAACTGATGCTCACATTATTGTAGCCTTCATATAAGTGTACGAAGGCATATTCTACCAACAGGCAAAATCTAGATAGAGGAGCAACTTTTCAGTTCGATAGCAAAGCTCTATAGTAACGAAAACGATACTTTTAACATCGGTTGTATGCTCAAGTGGATGGAAGAAATATTGTCTGGTTCAACTGCTCTATTATGTTGAGTGAAACCGAATGCACGAAACCTGCGAGTTGCTCTCCGTAAGCTCCTGAAGTGTATTGAATAAAACTTCTGTGAATAATTGACCTGAAAATGGTTTAGAAGATTTTAGTTTCTCAACCATAAACAAGCCATTCTATATTGGAAAATTGAGAGAATTTAAATTAGAATCTGCTATTTTTTAAATAGAAATGCGCTGATCCCCAGAGAGGATGTATTTTATACACCATTTGTTGTAATTGATATAATATATAAGGTAGAAACCAAGCGATGATGTATTCTAACTGAATGTGCATGAAATGGATTAAAATTTAAAATCGAATTTCCTCGGAAACGTTTTCGAATCTTTCAGGAGAATTCTTCGGGATTTAAAAAAAAAAACTCGCATGCAACACGGCAATGCTAAAAAAAACATAATTTTTTTTTTGCATAGTTGCTCCATTTTACCTGATTTGGCGAGAGAACATAAAACCTTTTAATACGTGTGAAAAAGAATCCGATAATGAATCTTCAAATTACTACAAATAATTGCCATAGCTCGAAAACTGCATTAAGTCAGTGCTCGGTTTTATGGTTCTTACCCCGTGAAACACGACGAAAAAGTGATAGTTTTCTCTCTCTCTCCTTTCATTGGCATTACATCCCCCACTGGAACATTGCCGCCTCGTAGCCAGGTTACCATTTTCTGCATTCGTATAGCATGGGGTAAACATGCTGATACTTTGATGCCAAAAAAGTCGAGACAATATCCAATCCGAAAATTGCCTTGACCGGCACCGGGAATCGAACCCAGTCACCCTCAGCATGGTCTTGCTTTGTAGCCGCGCATCTTATCGCCCCAGTTTTACGGGAATTTATTCTGCTTTGTGCGAATGAGTGCAGAGGACTCCTCGATCTTTTGCAGCGATGAGTGTCTAACTACTTTTTCTCTTCCAATACCAAATTTACTGTGAGGATGGACCGGCACTGTAATTAGTTTTGTATTCATGAAACTCCAAAGCATGTACCGTGAGAATAGTTTCCTAATTCAATGAAATCTTTCTTATATATCTTTAATTGTGTGAATTTCGAAAAACGAATGCACTCGTCGTGAGGATTAAAATGGCCACCTTAGGACTTCAGATAGAACCTAGCGGGAAAATAGTTTTCAACAATAAAGCAAAGATGGTGGCCAAGTTCAATATAGCCGTTCCTTTTTTTATGATTGCAAATTGAGGCCACACACTTCCTTTGCCGCAACGATATGCTGATCCCTAAAATCGATTGAGAAATGTTGGAGTTACGGCAGTTTTGGTGAGGCAAGAAATGACAAAATTAGAGGTGTCCATAAAAATGATTTCGTGTATAACTAATGAGGGGTTCGCCTTTCTGTGAAGGAGCTTGGTGGCCTTGTGTCACTGCTTCTGCCTCATAAGCAGGAGATTAAGGGTTTGATCCATGGCCCTTTCTAATTTCCTATTAGATAATTTCATTAATCATATAACTCAATCTCTTTGCAAATCAAATTCTCATTGCTAACAAGTATGATTCTAAATATAGAATTGTTATAAAAAGCTGCCTGTAGTAAATAAAAAATGTAAAAATAGATTGGTATTCATTTGTACCCGTATACGAATGCTATATACGGTCGCTACGCTCGTGCAGGCCTCATACAAGTAAGAATGTGATATGCGGGTAGCGATGGTGTGGTAGACGTGTGCGTGGTATTAGAATCCAATAGCATTCAAATTCTAATTGTAAAAAATGAATCCCATTAGAATTCACTTTAATACTTTCTCATTACTCTAGTACTTCTAATTCTCATTCATATATTCCTACTCCATAGATCGCATCATTTACCAAAGTGAATCCAGATAATATATACCTTCATACTAACACAATATCCTATCCTAAGACTATCGTGGAGATGCAGAGGTATACTCGGTCTCTAGTAGCAACGAGAGTTGAACTAATAATCCTTCCTTCCCTTGATGACCGTAAGGGCGTGGCCGGCGCCGTGATTGACTTAGTAAAATGCATTGAATTTCCGAAATTTGCACATTGAGAATGATAGCTAAAACCCAAGCTCCATTCAATTGGTTCCCTGTGCAATTTCGCAAGTTCTAGTCAATCACGGAGTAGCAACTACGAATTGTACGGTTATCCTGCTCATGCTCAACCAACGAGGGGTTCGCCTTTCTGAGGAATTTAACTCGTATTCTTCATATACTCGTCAAAAGCTTTCAAATGCACTTAAATGTATGCAGTTTGAGTAGACCTGTGCGCCGATTGAAAATTTGTCGGCAGCGGCGTGGCGGCATCAGCGTGGAATAATTTCAAACGTCAAAAAATCCAGGATTTTTTTCAGAAGCTTCTTAACGTGTTCCTCAGGAAATTCAGTCGGAAGTTCCTTTAGGATTCCATTCGGAAGTTCCTTCAAGATTTCTTCTAGAAGTTCTTCCAGGATTCTGGCCGAAGGTTCCTTCAGGATTTCGTTCGGTAGTTCCTCCAGAAAATCCTCCAGTAGTTCCTCTAGGATTTCGCCCGAAAGTTCCTCCAGAATTTAGTTTGGAAGTTCCTTCAGGATTTCGTCTGCAGGTTCCTCCAGGATTTCGCCCGGAAGTTCCTCCAGGATTTCGTCCGGGAGTTCCTTCAGGATTTTGTTCGGAAGTTCTTCCAGAATTTCGTCGGAAAGTTCCTCCAAGATTTCACCCGCAAGTTTCTTCATGATTTTGTCCGGAAGTTTCTCAAGGATTTCGTCCGGAAGTTCCTCCAGAATTTCGTTCGAAAGTTGCTCAAAGATTTCGTCCGGAAATTTCTCTAGGATTTTGGCTGGAAGTTCCTTCAGGATTTCGTCCGAGAGTTCCTCCAGGATTTCATCCGAAAGTTACTTCAAGATTGCATCCGGAAGTTTCTACACAATTTCGTCCTTTAATTCCTCCTTAGATTCCGTGGCATTTACTTCAAGAATACTTCAATAAATCCCTCTATAGGTTCTCCAATACTAGTTATACTAGAAATTCATAGAGAAATTCAAGAAGTTAAAGCATTTTCATATGTGGTTTATAAGAAAATATATGTCTTTGCTCACAAGGCTACTGGGGACCCAGCAATATTTCCCTACAAATCCTAGTTCTAGTTTTTCACGATTTACTCAAGGCCATGTAAATCCGTTTATTGGCTTTTTTCGGAGACGATGGAATCAGAAAAGCATTTTTCACGTTATGCGTTTCGGCTCACTGTTCTTCAGCCATCATCAGACGTAATTCGCTAATTCGATCATTTCCCTTCCTCGGTCAAACTAAACTTTAACTCGGAATACACATGAAGTCGATGTGCCCATTAAAGTCCCTATATTCAAGGAAATAGATGAGGGCAGTGATGCTGGTTGATGGCAAATGTCGCAAATTATCAGAAACGGGCTCGCACCAAAGCTTTACGAAAACCGTGCATGTCCGGTTCGGAACAGAGAGACGATTTGCTGATCAGTTAGGTTGCCTCGCCCTGTAGGGAAATTCCGGACAAAAGCAGGAAAATTCTGTGGACGAAGGGAGTCCACGTCCTGTTGAAGGCCTTGAAGATATCCAGAAATATTATATCTGTGAATTTGCCTTCGTTGTATGCGTCCTACAGAACGCCTCCCAAATTTGCAAAGTATGTACTCGTACCATATCCTGGACAGAATCTAAGTCTACCTTCTGCTTCTAGTTTGTCACACAGGCGTCGGTTCACCAACTTTCAGACGGCATTGGAGACACAAAAGTCCAGCGATATGGGCCGGTACTACAAGATATCCCGTGAGGAGATGCTGTTACTGGGAATGCGGATGACCAAACATTTTCGCCACTTATCTTGAAAGATTTTTTTAGACGTCGTCAGGATTTTAAGCTTAAGGTACACAATCCCGTTGGAATCACGGTAGATTGAACTCATATTAAATTCGAAAAAAATGTAAATCCGGGGGACATCGAAGGTTATGAGGGACGGAATAATATCAGTTATTTGCCGCTGGAATTCGGTGTAGTAGTCGCTTACCGACGCTAGCTTGACAAAGTAGTCCCCAAGCATGTTGACTACTTTGGTGTGGTGCCTTGACTTTCTCCCAGAGTTCAGTGAATCGAAGAAATCCTCCCACTGTTTCGTCTTGACTTCAAGCATTACTGACCTGGATTCGTAGTGCTTTACTTTATACGCCTAAAGGGCACTTACATTATCTCCGCAGCGCTCGGAGGGCCTTAAGTTTTGCTTTGAGGTGTATCGCCTTGGAACTAATTTCCAAAATCACATATCGCTTTCAAAAGCACATTAGCATTAGCATTGAGCAATTCGCACAAATTCGTAGGTGGTACAAGCCAAGACTATTGTATGAGAGTAGCATCACTTTTATCCGTTACCACAGATATTGATTTGGGACTAATCACCATCTCTTAGATGGAAGCAATGCACTCTCCAATAGTCGAGATCTGTCCTGGCCACGTCCTTGCGAATGCTCTACGACCTCTCATAGGTGCCACGGGAGGTTTTTGGAATAGCTAGTGTGGAAGGTTATAACAGTAGGAATAGTTTTGGTATACCGTGAAACACAGAAAGAACTAAGATAGAACTACAAAGTAGGAAAAGGGCGAGCCTGAAAATTGAACCCACGACCTCCTGTTTATAAGGCAGAAGCGGTAGCCACTAGACCACCGAGCTCGTCTATATTGCTTTCAGAGGCACATAACTACAAAATCAAGTGACAGGTCGCATTTTTTATCTTTGCTCAGTTGTAGCATACACGAAAATAGGTTTTCAGTTGTGATAATCTCATATCAAACAACATTTGTGTTAAGAAAAACGCGAGGTGAGGACTAGTGCGGCCATTGTGGCAGCCATTTCTGGACACTGTCATGATTGTCCTTAACCACCCGGCGTGTTTCATTCAACAACCAGCGGATTGCCTTTCGTCAAAGATATTTAAGTATTTGAGTTAATATAAAATATTTGCTTTCGTCGTGGTCGAGTGCTGGTTTCCGGAATGCAGGTGACGGTGGTTTTGAAGAAATCTACTTTTTGAGTTTTTAGACGGACTTCGAGAACTTGGAGGCCTTCGTTGAACTTGAGTAGTACGTCGAGTACGTCGAACAGAACATCCCGAATGACCCTAATCGCCATGAATTGGCGAATGTTTTAACCTTAAGAACAATCACAGCAGAGTCCAAAAAATGGCTGCCACAATAGTCATCCTAGCCATCAGCTCGGTTTTTCCCTTGCACGAGTGTCTATTTTTGGGCCCTCCGCAGACTCCGTGGTTATTGTCGTGCTGCCATGGGCCAAGTTGAATGGAGAAGACTTTTATTTACTGCACAGGCCACCCGGCCTTAGTTTTCTCAGAAGTGAGAAATAATAATAACAGGGATTACATCTTCAGGGCTGATTTCATAAATATGAAGATTCTTTCTGTTTTGTGTCGTACAAAAAACAACTATGGATCTTCGAGTCTTCTATCGAAAAATCTGTTTTGTAGTGATAGGCAAAACGTGAACGGATGCTGTTGGAAGCTGTTGAAGGAGTTTTCCAATAAAAATGTTCCAAACTCCCAGTGTTTCGAATGAAAGGGGGATTGATCGACCTTTCCTCTTACACAGAAACCACCACAACAACGGCACCACTCGGTAAATCTTCCCAAATTCCATGTGATTCATCGCCACGGCATTCAATTATTGCAGAAAGCTTTCCTCGCCTCTGGGTCCGACGACAAACAGTTTAATTATTGAAATGTGTGTCTCGGAAAACCGAGTCCCAGTGCAAACAATGACCGCTTCTAGGGCATAGATTCAGTTTGTCCATGCGAATAATTTACATTTCAAAAAGTCACTAGCCGCGTGTCCTTTTTGTTGGCCGCCTTTCGGCGAGCTGCACCGGTCCCATTGCCGTTGGTCCAACCATGCCCAGAGAAGTGGGACCACCACCGGGCGGACACTGGGACTCTTGGTTGGTGTCCCACTCGCTACAACTGCACGGATAGTGTCCGGTGCTCTGTGTGTCCGATAAATTGCATTTGGAATGACAAAAATTGGCGAAGTGCACCGGGACCCAGAAAAAGAACCAGAAGGGGACGACTCCTGGCAGGGAGGGCAAGCAAGAGAGATTAGAGAACCAAATTAGAACCAACCAAACCGGCGAATGGGCACAGGAGAACAAACACACGTGATGTTCCGGATAATCGGTAGCACCAACTGCCGGGGAGGAGGATTGAATTAAAATTTAAATTGTTTAATCGTTGCGTTTGTGCAGTGTACTGTACAATTGGACCAGGTTCTGTGGTGAGTATGAAGTGGGTGGGTAACAGTCGGCAATGGCGAACAACTTGGAATGAAATCAATTCAGTTTCAATGAAAACAAATTTACGAACTTGATGGTGCCAGGTATGTGGCGAGCGTTTAATTAAACATAAACAAGGATTATTATTATCATTGATGAAGCCTAAAAAAGATTTCGGACATGCATATTTTGGAGATGTGATGATATAAAGATTTGTAACAGTATTATATTTAAAACATGATCAAGTGCACACGATGGAGAAATGGTAAAAGGCACCAGAGAAATAAACTCAAATTAAGGGCAGTTCAGTGCTACAATTATTGATGCACCAACCTGTTTACGTAATATGCGTCATGCTTCAATGGATAATAGGGTGTCCCAAAATTGGACCAAGTCTGGGATTTTGGGGGCTCAACCTTCAAATGAAAGCTTAGGGTATAACAAAAGAAAAATTGTTCTACGACAACTCTGGGAAATGACGTTTAGGGGTGGCCCCGACGCGTTTTATGAAAAAAGTGCATTTTTTATAGGTAACATCGAAAATACCGGTATATCGGAAAGAAATTCGATGAAACCCATCCATTTTATATTTTTTACATTTAACTTAGGGTCTATACTTTATAGTAAAACTTTGATACCGCATGGTTTAGCTCTATATATTTTTCACTGATGCTTTAAATGCCCAAAAATGATGAATTTTTCTTAATATTTTTTTATTAATGCATCCAAAACGGGTATCCATCATAATGATTTCGAAACTAGATATACATAGAAAGGTGGGGAATTTTATAACGAATATTTTGCTAAAAAAAGCAACCTCCTATCTCTATCCGTTTAAAAGTTATTCACGATTTACTGCAGCTTGGAAAAAGACTTTTTGAAATTTCGGATCATAATACCTGGATCATGTTTAAGTAAAGAAACGCCTACTTTTCCATACCAACCAAATGAGTGTTTAATAGAGTTCTGTGCGTGATCTCTCTTGTTTCGGACAGCAGAACGATCGCGCGGTCGGACGAATTATTGTGTTCTGCATTGCGCGGCCGGTAATAAAATTAATCAGTTCTGTGCGTGATCTCTCTTGTTTCGGACAGCAGAACGATCGCGCGGTCGGACGAATTATTGTGATCTGCATTGCGCGGCCGGTAATAAAATTAATCAGTTCTGTGCGTGATCTCTCTTGTTTCGGACCGCAGAACGATCGCTCGGTCGGACGAATTATTGTGATCTGCATTGCGCGGCCGGTAATAAAATTAATCAGTTCTGTGCGTGATCTCTCTTGTTTCGGACAGCAGAACGATCGCGCGGTCGAACGAATTATTGTGTTCTGCACTGCGCGGCCGGTAATAAAATTAATCAGTTCTGTGCGTGATCTCTCTTGTTTCGGACCGCAGAACGATCGCTCGGTCGGACGAATTATTGTGATCTGCATTGCGCGGCCGGTAATAAAATTAATCAGTTCTGTGCGTGATCTCTCTTGTTTCGGACAGCAGAACGATCGCGCGGTCGGACGAATTATTGTGTTCTGCATTGCGCGGCCGGTAATAAAATTAATCAGTTCTGTGCGTGATCTCTCTTGTTTCGGACAGCAGAACGATCGCGCGGTCGGACGAATTATTGTGTTCTGCATTGCGCGGCCGGTAATAAAATTAATCAGTTCTGTGCGTGATCTCTCTTGTTTCGGACAGCAGAACGATCGCGCGGTCGGAAGAATTATTGTGTTCTGCATTGCGCGGCCGGTAATAAAATTAATCAGTTCTGTGCGTGATCTCTCTTGTTTCGGACAGCAGAACGATCGCGCGGTCGGACGAATTATTGTGATCTGCATTGCGCGGCCGGTAATAAAATTAATCAGTTCTGTGCGTGATCTCTCTTGTTTCGGACAGCAGAACGATCGCGCGGTCGGACGAATTATTGTGTTCTGCATTGCGCGGCCGGTAATAAAATTAATCAGTTCTGTGCGTGATCTCTCTTGTTTCGGACAGCAGAACGATCGCGCGGTCGGACGAATTATTGTGTTCTGCATTGCGCGGCCGGTAATAAAATTAATCAGTTCTGTACGTGATCTCTCTTGTTTCGGACAGCAGAACGATCGCGCGGTCGGACGAATTATTGTGTTCTGCATTGCGCGGCCGGTAATAAAATTAATCAGTTCTGTGCGTGATCTCTCTTGTTTCGGACCGCAGAACGATCGCTCGGTCGGACGAATTATTGTGATCTGCATTGCGCGGCCGGTAATAGAATTAATCAGTTCTGTGCGTGATCTCTCTTGTTTCGGACCGCAGAACGATCGCTCGGTCGGACGAATTATTGTGATCTGCATTGCGCGGCCGGTAATAAAATTAATCAGTTCTGTGCGTGATCTCTCTTGTTTCGGACAGCAGAACGATCGCGCGGTCGGACGAATTATTGTGTTCTGCATTGCGCGGCCGGTAATAAAATTAATCAGTTCTGTGCGTGATCTCTCTTGTTTCGGACAGCAGAACGATCGCGCGGTCGGACGAATTATTGTGTTCTGCATTGCGCGGCCGGTAATAAAATTAATCAGTTCTGTGCGTGATCTCTCTTGTTTCGGACAGCAGAACGATCGCGCGGTCGGACGAATTATTGTGATCTGCATTGCGCGGCCGGTAATAAAATTTATCAGTTCTGTGCGTGATCTCTCTTGTTTCGAGGCGGGCTTGGTAGTCATATGGCTACTGCTTCTGCCTCATACACAGGAGGTCGTGGGTTCAATCCCAGGTCCGTTCCATTCTCCTACTTTGTATCTTCCTCTATATTTCTCATGTTCTAGCAATCGCTAGAACTGGAAATGGACTTTCATACCGTTTCCATTTTTATTCCTATACCTTCAACTTGAGTATTCTAACAGTAATCTGCTAGAATTGGAAATGAACTATAGAGCTCGTTTCCTACATCCAATTAGAAATTCCATCAGTTACCTTCTCCTATCTATCACATTGGCAGCTCGTTAACCAAAACGGACCTCTGCCTCTCCAACCTAACCCAGAAATTCCAACAAATTCCGCATGAACTCGTGGCAAGTGCAGAGGTATATTCGGCTTGCAGTGGGCGAGTGATTGCATCATCATTTCCTCCCCTTCCCTACATTGACTTGCATTCTGACGTGGCAGGCGCCAGTATGACCTAACAAATGAGATCACCAGTACTTGTACATTGAAGATGTGTGCTAGTCCCAAGCAAACATCTGTTGGTTCCCTGTGCAAGAACAGCTGATCTGGTCATAATGGAGTAGCAACTACGAGCAGTCAATCAAGCTCAAGCTCAAGCTCAAGCTCCAACCAAATGAGTGTTTAATAACCAATATAGCATTCATATGAGTTGCATAAAATTGATTTTAATACTTATTTGAGTGTTATAATGGAAACCCAACGATGGACCAGTAGTAACATGACTGACTACAAATTGTTCAGTTAGTCTGGGTGAGTGCTCAAATAGATTGATGAATATGGTTTCAAAACTACCCATAGGTAGGTTAAGCTATCGTTTCATGGTTTGGTGAGCTGTGCAATGTGTCACGATAACATGGAAATTAATTGTTTTCTGACCAACTTGATTTCTTAACCAGCACGATCATGTGATGTTAATCCGGCTTGATTATTTTTGGTCCCGATTTATCGATGCAATCAATTTATCATTGTATTCAGTATTGGTAGGCAAAATAGTTCGTAATTAGTGTAGATTGTTCTTATTTCCAGAGATTCCGTAGATGGTAGATGCCAAATATTTCAATATGCATTATAAAATAATAATGATAACAGTAATTTGTGTAACTAGTTGCAAAAAGATGATTTAATCAGCATGGTTGTACGTTTATCCAACGAGGCTTGCCGAATGAGATAAATACTACGAGTGCTGATAAAATCGAGTTTTGCAATTAGTTGCACACACTATTTTTTGCAATGGCGTAAAATGAGCTTCAATATGGCGTAAAATATGAAAAATCGATATCAAAATGATCTAGTTGGATTTGCTTCACATGATCGTTCTTGCAAAAAATCAAGATGGTCACAAAACAACTAATTTCCATGTTATCGAGAAACATTGCACAGCTCGACAAACCATGACACGAAAACTGAACCTACCTATGGGTAGTTTTGAAACCATATTCATCAATCTATTTGAGCACTCACCCAGACTAACTGAACAATTTGTAGTCAGTCATGTTACTGCTGGTCCATCGTTGGGTTTCCATTATAACACTCAAATAAGTATTAAAATCAATTTTATGCAACTCATATGAATGCTATATTGGTAATTAAAGCATTCATTTGGTTGGTATGGAAAAGTAGGCGTTTCTTTACTTAAACATGATCCAGGTATTATGATCCGAAATTTCAAAAAGTCTTTTTCCAAGCTGCAGTAAATCGTGAATAACTTTTAGACGGATAGAGATAGGAGGTTGCTATTTTTAGCAAAATATTCGTTATAAAATTCCCCACCTTTCTATGTATATCTAGTTTCGAAAGCATTATGATGGATACCCGTTTTGGATGCATTAATAAAAAAATATTAAGAAAAATTCATCATTTTTGGGCATTTAAAGCATCAGTGAAAAATATATAGAGCTAAAACATGCGGTATCAAAGTTTTACCATAAAGTATAGACCCTAAGTTAAATGTAAAAACCCAGATTAATCCACCTAACGGTGATGGCGCCTTTCTCGCGCAAAAGGTAATAAATGTAGCCTTTACGCTTACACCTCGATGATGTACAAGAAAGGCAAAACAGTTACACCGTCTAATGTTATGATAGAAAATTTACACTAGTAGACGACAGATGGAGCGGCCAAAAGTTTCTCGAATTTCCTATGTTCGAATTTTGACTTTCGGACAATTTCATAGTACTATGAAACTTAACGAAGAGCATACTTACGCCTAAATGCGTGCAACATGAGCGTCTTTATAGTGCGATGAAACTCGTAATGGGAAGTCACGGATAAAATATTCATAGATGCAAAGCATTTTTCATAACACATTATTGTTCTATGTGACTATGACTCATCACTATTTTAATATTATCTATTTTTTGCAATTTGCAATTATTATGAAATTCAATAGTGATCAACAGCGTTTTAGTCTCTGTCGGATGCAACTTGTTGCAAGAAAATCGGTTAAGAGTTTCTATGTGAAAATTTGGCTAATGTTTTTATGGCATTTTGTGCACACACACACGCACACACATACACACACACACGCACACACGGACAGACAGACATTTGTTCAGCTCATCGAGCTGAGTCGAATGGTATATAACACTATGGGTCTCCGGGACTTCTATCAAAAGTTCGAATTTGGAGTGAAATGATAGCCTTTCGGTACAACTTAGTTGTACGAGAAAGGCAAAAATATAAAATGGATGGGTTTCATCGAATTTCTTTCCGATATACCGGTATTTTCGATGTTACCTATAAAAAATGCACTTTTTTCATAAAACGCGTCGGGGCCACCCCTAAACGTCATTTCCCAGAGTTGTCGTAGAACAATTTTTCTTTTGTTTTACCCTAAGCTTTCATTTGAAGGTTGAGCCCCCAAAATCCCAGACTTTGTCCAATTTTGGGACACCCTAATGGATATCCAGTACAATCGGGTTATATTATGCTTTTCGATTTTTATAAAAATTTTGGCGGAAATTAGTTAGAAACTCGACCCCCCTCTAATCGAAGTCACATGAAATTTCCACGCTAGCAGCGCACTGATGATATTGATATTACTAGTTTCCTTCTTCTTCAATGGCTTTATATTCCATCTGTAGCTTGGCAACTTTTAGAATTTAGTATTCAACTAACAATTCATCAGTTATTAACTGAAAGCTTTTCTATGCCCGCCATTGCATGCACCCAATACAACTTATCGTGAATGGCATTCTTTGCATTAATCATTTAGTAGTAATTCTCGCATGCAAACTGATCAGAGAATGTCATACCTGTTATGCCAGCTCATTGCATTAAGTCGGTTTATTTGGTTTTGGTGAATACACTTTGACCAGGGGGTCGAAACATATATTTCCGGATTGACAATCCTATGTCCTTGGTCGCAATTCTATCTGGCTAGTTTACTTAACCCTTTCAGGATAACTTTTTTTTACGGAGATTCAACGTACGAATTTGGGTTTTTAACTGGATTTCCAGGGGTCTCCAGTAGCCTTGCGAGCAAAGGCGTAGGATTGCCAATCCAGAGACGGCGAGTTCGATTCTCGATCCGGTCTAGGGTGTTTTCGGGTTGGAAACTTTCTCGACATCCTGGGCATATCGTATCCATTGTACTTGCCACTCAAGATACATACTCATGCAATGGCGGGCATAGAAAAGCTTTTAATCAATTACTGAGGAAATGCTATTTGAATACTAAATTGTAAAACAGCCCAAGTTCCAGTTGGAATATAGAGCCATTGTAGAATGAAGAAAAGAACTGGATCTGGCCAATACTAGTATAGATATAACTAAATAAGCGTTGAAATATTTTTTTTTCGGATATCCTAGGCCATTCAATTCGTTCAGGGTCTTTTTTTCTTCCTAAGCAATGGAGGGGGAATCTGCTCAACAGTCATCCTGGGTTGTCCAGGAAGTGCGGGGTTAGGGACCACCTCCAACAGCAAACGAGGGAGGCAGGACTACATCCCCGACCCGCTAAACCGTTTCCATTGCCGCCAAGCCCATAGTCCCTACGGTACAACTAGAAAGTAATGCTTCAAAGGGGGCCAGTGCACAACGCACCCTCGAGGTTAGCTGCGTGTCCTTGCAGCACTGAACATCGTGACTCGCTTTTTTAGAAGAACACCATGGTATCGTGCCAGCGCATTGCCGGCTCTCCAGGTGGCCTTACCACGCCCTATGTCCTCGGAAGGTGGGAAGGGTCGACTTCGCGCCTGCTTCCCTCTGCACGACTGGTATCAAGAATGATGATGCCGCGTGCACCCCAAATTGACCTCTCTGCGACAGGGCCTATTCGCCATCACACAGAGAGACTTGCCGACGCGGTGCATACGTCTGCCCCAGCCTTGACGAGGACCCCTTTCCGTCCTCGGGCTCGGAACCCGCCCGGTTGACCGACGCCGCGAAAGCGACGATACCATGTTGTTTTTCGCGCGGCCACTTGTTCGATGAAAAGATCGAGTTCGACCACGGAGCATGACCACCAGTATGACCTATGAAGCCGACTCCGATCCCTTGGACCATCTCTTATTTGCGCCTGAACTAGCCATGCTTGAGTCCACGCGCCACCTTCTGTGTAGCTTCGAGACGATTTGGGCGATAGCCGATAAAACGGCGTTCCAGCCAACTTCATCTTTACACATCCTCCGAACTAGGTTGTCCGGGGTAGTGTCCAGACCACATGTGGCAAGCACACGTGTTCCGCCGCTTCCTCTAAACCTGCGCACACCAAACACTCGGGCGAGGCCGAGCAAGCCAGCTGCATTACCTGCACTGTGATTTTACAGCACGCTTAAACGCCGGGCACATCGAACCCCCCATGGGGTGCTTGCTGTTCACAGCTTTGCTGGAACAAATCAAACAATTGGGAGGGTTCGTGCAGCATTGTGCCTTATGTCCCTCCAATCCGCAGCGTCGGCAGAGATTGCTTCTATCAGGGCCTTTGCAGTCCCATTGGTTGTGCCCCGGTTCCAGGCACTTGAAGCAAACTTCGGGTTGCTCGTATATACCCACAGGGCACACCGACCATCCCACCTTGACGCTCCCTAACTTGACTACCTTGGAGGCGTTCGCTGCAGATAGCCGAACCAATGCTACCTGCGTTCCTGCCGGACCTTTCCGTAGCCGAACGGCTGCGGTGGGCGTCTCCACTTCACACTGTCGCTGCAGTGTCGTGACGAGCTCTTCGACTTCGGTGATCTCGTCCAGGTCTTTAACCCTTAGATTCACCTCCGTCGTGAGTGCCCTCACCTTGACCGTCTCGCCAAGGACTTCCTCCGCCAACTTCTTGTAGGCGGCGCCCTTTTGCGAGACGCCCCGCTTCAGCTCGAGGATCATCTCGCCCATCCGGGTACGGCTTTCGTTATTCGACGTACGTCGGCGCCGAGTTCACCGAGCTTGACGTCACTCCTCATCGCCTTCAAGACGTCCGAGTACTTAGCCTCGTCCGTCTTGATGACTAGGGCATCGCCCCTGGAGCGATTGGCGCCTACCCTAGACTTCTTGCTACCCTCATTTGCCTAGGCCTTCTTTTCGGCCCTTGACGTCTTCGGTTTCCTCTTGTTCTTGACCAGGGTCCAGGAGGCATCATCCCCCTCTATTTCCCTGGTCTGGTGTGGCTGAGAGCTCTCAGCCTGCCGTAACCCCTTACCACCGTCTTTCCTGGGTGGACGGACCTTTCCAAGTCCTTCCTCCCCCGGTTTTAGAGGTACCTGGCCGGGGTTCAGCTTCCCAACCCCACTACCCTTGTTCGGGGTAGTAACCCCCCGCGTTTTGGAGCAGCCCCCAGGGAGCTCAGTCTGGGTAGACTTTGGTACCACCGTTTCGCTGGCACGCCCTCGGTCGATTCGACCTTGCCCGAGTCCGCGAATCCTTGGGCCTAAGTCTGGGTAGACCTCGACTCCACGGATTTCACGGGTTTACACTTGGCCGTCCCGACCGCCCTCTCCAGCTTGGCGTCCAGCATCGACTTTCGAAGTTTCTGCAAGCTCCTCTTGAGGTCCTTACTGATATTATGCTTCGATGACGCAATGTCGATGATGGCGTCCAGCTGTTCCGTCGCCACCTCGAAGGCCGAAAGCCCATCGCGTTTGCGGTTCATCGTCTTCACAAGCTATGGGCCGTCTATAACCTCTATCGGCGTAGCCTGGGAGATGGTTAAGTGACCCACGCTGGCGCTGCGCACCGAGCTGCCGACTATTGCTTCTAGCCTCCTAGGCGGAGACCTGAACAACCCACCGCTTGCGAAGGGGTTATCGCCTACACTACTACCACTAATTGAAGAATTGACTTGGTTTTCCATTTTGGTCCCACGAGTTGCTCGGGAAAAGAGCTCCACCATGCCAGAGCCCAGCATGACGCGGTAAGGGACAATTACTGTGGAGGGTGCCCAGGTACCCCACAGGCTCCATTAAAGGACTAGCTTATTATTTCACCCCCTTGGCCGTGCATCCCCTCGGCACGGGTCGCTTAACGCCTTGGGATTAGGGATTAGGGACGATGGTCCCGTTGGTCGCACCCACTCACTCTAGCTGATGTCAGAAGGACAACAGTGCCCAGGCTGCACTACCAGCTAAGTACTAAACCCTTAGCTGGCGGTCGATTGTCATCGGAAGACCCGTGGAAGCGGAGATTGGAACTTGTGAGGACCAGAGCTGTGTAGGTCGCTCCTTTCCAGATGTCAACACACCATTTCGCAGCCCCGTTCAGGGTCTCAGCTAATAGGATTTCAATCATGATTTTTACAAGCTATTACGAACTATTCGGGTTCTCCAAATCATCCTGGAGTTTAGAACATGCGATTTACCAGACCAACCAAGTCCTGAACGATGTATCCGTGCTTCGTAAAACATTCCAGCAAATCCATTGAGCTAATATGATCTCACTTATTACTTTTACAAGCTATTATAGACCTTTTTGGTTCTCAAAAATGTTCTGAAGTTCAAAACATGCGATCTACCCGATCAACCAAGTATGTATTACAGACCCTTCTCGGTTCTTCGAAATGTCCTGGAGCTCACACTGGACACAAACTTCTTCTTAGTTATTGTACATCTGGTAGATATCTTGATCTTAACTCAAGATCATTTTTGAGGACCTCGGACATCTTATGTTAATGGAAATTAGGATCATATGCTTTTCTAACTGGATTGGGCACATATTAATGACGAGGTCATTGCAAAAGTCATGATGGATCTGGTAAATACTTTGAACTGAGCTCGAGAACGTTTTGGAGTATCACGAACACCCCGTTTTAATGGAAATCGGGTTAACACTTCGCGCTTATAATGAAAAATGGGATAAAGGGTCCAAAAAATTCAGATTCATCTACATTCTACATGCTGTCAGAAGCGAAGTCTTCCCAAGGTTTTGGATATCTACGAAATGGTGAGTTGACATCCGGGAAGGAGCGCCTAACATAGCTCTGGTCCTCACAAGTTCCAATACTCACGCTTCCACGGGTCTTCCGATGACAATTGACCGCCAGCTAAGGATTGCGTACTTAGCTGGTAGTGTAGCCTGGGCACTGTTTTCCTTCT
Organism: Armigeres subalbatus; assembly: GCF_024139115.2. Lineage (NCBI taxonomy): Eukaryota > Metazoa > Arthropoda > Insecta > Diptera > Culicidae > Armigeres > Armigeres subalbatus. The sequence continues at coordinate 168,832,982 of NC_085141.1, read as the reverse complement.
GACATCAGCTAGAGTGAGAGGGTGCGTCCGGATGTGGTGGGGTTCGAAAGTTGATACCATGATTATTAGGTCGCATGGTCCACGGGTGTGTGTTTGACGCGATCAGGGATTAACACAAGTGAAGTGTGTACAGTGGGGTATCAGTTTAATACAACGAATCAATAACAAAAACGAAAAGAGGCAAAGTCCCAAATAAAATGCGGGTATACGAGTGGTCCCCGAAAGGGCGACGAGCGCTCACACAAAGCCACGCTTGTGGTAGCAGCAAAAACTGATACTCCACTGTAAACACCTCCTAGGTTAAGGTTGCGGTGATCATCAAGGATGGTGCGAAGAGAGAATGAACCAACTCTCCCCTCTCAGAAGCTGTAGCAAGTTACCGAACTCACCGAGACGAAGTGGCAGAGAGAGACAGTCAGTCGCCGATAGCAGGTGCATAATTCCGTGGCGCGAGTTGTGGCAACAACGACAATTTTCTGAAAAGCGACAGTTATAAGACGAGACAAGATCGGTGAATTTTTCCTTCATCCTACACCGTGCAAGGGAACGTTTAGATACCCTAGTCCTGAGTTTTCGCTTTAAAAATAAGTGTGAGGGACACGCGGCAAAAGACCAAAACCCGAGTGATGTGATCCAGAGTCAATCGATGACAATCGACACCACGCGTGCATGCAAGTCAAGTGGAATTTTAAAATCGATGGTGGCTAGTGATCCGGGACAGCAAGTAGCCTGCGGTGCAAGTGTGATGGGACTTAGAAAGATCAAGTCTTCAACATCTCCGTCAAGTAACATTTCGGTGAACGGTTATCCGGTGGCTAGTGAGCAAGTAGCCTGCGGTGCATATGTGGAATGCGACGGGGCTCAGTGAAAGAAAGAGCAAGTCTTCAACTTCCCCAGTCGAGTAACATTTCGGAGGACGGTTACACGGTGACAGAAGTGTTCCGTGGAAGAGAGTAGCTCGAAGTTGGCCGACGGCATAGTGAGGCTCGGCGTGCCGGTGAGCCTGGTAGAAGTGGCTCCAAAGATCTCGAAAGCGGGCAGTGAGCGGGAAACACGGAGGGGTGGTGAGTTCGGTATGGTGAGCGGCAAACAGAAGCATGCGGTGACGGTGATGCAGGTGGCCCCAACGATAGTGCGCACGTCTAGTTAAGAACAAATTTGCAAATAAACTCTAGTATTAAGGTAATAAATCAAGAATATATCGGTCGTTATGAACTTAATCCGACGGTTGTAGTTTAGACAAAGAGGGAAAGAAACTTCACTTTCAGGTTCCACCCACAACAGTAGAAGAGAGCGACCGGTGAGTAGTATTTTGGTATACCCTGTATCTAACGTATCTGTTCGAGCTAGTGAGCAAAAGCCGGTCGGTAACAAAGTGGACTCTGTTGAACTTGTATAAAAAGCTGCATGTGTCCCCAAGCAGGCCCTATCAAAGCGATCGTGTGCTGCTCAAAGCGCACTAGCCTAGTTGGGTGTGACTTTTGGGATAAATTTGATCCGACTGATCGAGCGTCTGTTCACCAAGGAGGTGCGTCTCCAACAGCGTTTGTTCTGGCATCTACCCGATCAGGAATGCATAACAAAATTATAACTCAATTCTATTAATTGTTGATATTTAAAACACCGTGTGTTATAATTAGATAATTTGATAAAAATGTGTCTTCGGCCAGTTTTATTTCATATCAAAATTATAACAACATTAGTTATGAATATTTTCACAAAATAATTGCCTACATTTTTTGTAGACATAGGAAAAAATCGGAGGTAATCACCTTTAGTATAACTTGAACCCGCTCAATATTAATACATAGCTGGAACAAAGTTAATTGCCTACATTATGGATGGAAATCCGGCGTGGTAGCGTATCAGATTTCCATCCGTGATGTAGGCAATTACCTTGAAAGTAGATTTTTGTACAGAAAAATTATATCAACGTTTGTTATAATGTTGATATGAAGGTATCAACCTCTGTTTTAATTATGTTACGGCTAGAGGTATTTCTGATATAATTTTTGTTATTTTAACAACTAACCAGCAAAATTTATAACACATTTTGTTACAATATTTTTCTTAAATAAATAACCCCCTTGTTATAATTTTGTTATGCATTCTTGATCGGGTAGCGGCTGAGTATGAAATGCTATTCCCCGGAAGCTATACCTAAGATGGCAGCTCCATTCCGGTTGATAGGGAACCTTCGGTCAACAACCTACTTTATTCTTTATTCTTTATTTGGAGCAGGGAAAAGCCCGCTTGAGTAGAGCAAAATCCCTTCTTCAAGCGGGCGCAAAACCTCTTCTTCTTTTATATCGAGGACAGGAATTGAAGCCTTCTTGATGTACGGAATAAAAGTAGTGCCGATATCGCGTCGGATCATCACCTCCTCATCGTCGAAATACGCCCGCGTATTGCGCGGATTCGTCAGCAGGAGGAGAGAGTTGAACGACGGTTCAACACACGCCGACTGGAAGATGCCTCGGTGAAACGGTCCTTCGTTGAAGAACTGGAGACGCGTGCTGCAGATATTCCGGAAGGTGGCAGCGTGGAAGACCAATGGACCGCCATCAAGAATGCCCTCATCGTCACAAGCGAGAACAATCTGGGCGAACTGCGCACTCAGAGAAAACAATGGATCACCGATGAGACCTGCAGAAAGATAGAGGAGCGAAAAGAAGCCAAAGCCGCGATAGAGCGATCATAATCCAGAGGAGCCAAAGTCTTAGTCCGTCAACGATACTCGGCTCTTCAGAAGGAAGTTAAACGATCATGTCGACAGGACAAGCGAACATGGGCAGACTCTCTGGCCGACGAAGGAGAGAGAGCCGCCGCAACCGGGGACATTCGCCTCCTCTACGATATCTCACGACGTTTAAGCGGGGCGAAGATGAATACAATGATGCCTGTGAAAGACGCGAATGATCAGCTATTGACCGACCCAACTGACCAACTGAAACGCTGGTTCGAGCACTTCGAACAACTTTTTCAAGTGCCAGCCAGGCCACCATGATCTGCCTAGGATCCGACGCATAACACGCGTCAATACCGAAGCGCCATCACTGCTAGAGATTCAAATAGCCATCCAAAGCATGAAATCGAATAAAGCCCCAGGGGTCGATCGCATATCAGCCGAGATGCTCAAAGCTGACCCCATGACATCCGCTCAACTACTGCATCGTTTATTTCGTAATATCTGGGACACCGCAACTTTCCCGATCGACTGGATGCAATGTATCTTAGTGAAGGTACCCAATGGGTGACCTGACTGTATGCGATAACTGGCGAGGCATTATGTTGCTGTGTTCCGCCCTCAAAGTTCTATGCAAAGTAATCCTTGCCCGGATTCAGGAGAAGATCGATGCGACTCTCTAGTGGCAGCAGGCCGGATTCCGTGCCGGAAGATCCTGTGTTGACCATATTGTCACGCTCCGTATCATTTTGGAACAGGTCAACGAATTCCAAGAGTCCCTTTACTTGGTATTCATTGAATACGAAAAAGCTTTCGACCATCTCAATCACGAGAATATGTGGGGCGCCCTGAGACGCAAGGGGGTTCCTGAGGAAATCATCGGCTTTTTCGAGGCACATTACAAGGCCTTTTCGTGTAGTGTGCTGCACAATGGGGTCTTGTCCGACCCTATCCGGGACGTAGTTGATGTGAGGCAAGGATGTATTGTATCAACGTTACTGTTCCTCATTGTAATCAGCGAGATTCTGGTAGGTGCGATTGATCGTGAACCAAACCGCGGGCTGTTATGGCAGCCTATAAATGGAGCACCTAAACGACTTCAAATTGGCTGATGACGTTGCACTCCTCGCTCAACGGCGCTCTGATATGCAGAGTAAGCTCAACGACCTTGCCGAGCGCTCCTCTTTGGCAGGCTTAGTCATCAACGTCAACAAAACCAAATCGTTGGATGTAAACACGCTGAACCCTTCCAGTTTCACAGTAGGCGGGCAACCAGTGGAGAATGTTGAAAGCTTCCAATATATTTGTAGCCAAATGGCGTCAGACGGCGGCATCAAGATCGACATAGGCGCACGGATCGAGAAACCAAGGTCTGCCTTTGCGAGTCTAAGAAATATCTGGAAAAGCAGGCAGATAAGTGAACGCACCAAAATACGAATTTTCAACTCTAACGTGAAATCTGTGCTGTTATACGCTAGCGAAACATGGTGTGTATCAGTGGAGAACACTCAACGGCTGCAGGTGTTCATCAACAGCGGCCTGCGGTATGTAATTCGGGCCTGGTGGTCTCACAACTGGATCTCAAACAACGAGCTCCATCGTCGTTGTCACCAGAGGCCGATGGCAACAGAAATTCGGGAGCGGAAGTGGGGTTGGGTCGGCCACACTCTACGTAGGGGCGGAAACGAAATCTGTAAACAAGCATTAGACTGGCTGGAACCCAGCGGGACATCGCAGCATAGGCAGACCCAGAGACTCATGGTGGCGAAGCCTCAATAAAGAATTAAAGGAGTCGACCGCAATCTAACCTGGCAACAGGTTAAGGCGATAGCTGGACAATGCTTAGGATGGAGATTTTTAAATTCCCCTAGCAGCACACATGTTTCACATAGGTTACTGCAACTGTTATGTGCCCGATTTAGTCACAATCAAGTTGCTGCAACCATTTCTGTCCGAGTTGTGCTGCTCGGGTCGTGCCTTTGCACCACTGGAGGTGTACAGGATTCATAAGTGAAGTAAGTTATGTAAATCTGGATCTTCAGGGTACATATAGTCAAACTTGACCTCCGATAATTTTCATATGAATCCTGATGAACATTTTTGCTGAAGAAAGGGGGGCCTAGCTCTCTTCTGTGATTTTTCACAGCCAGTCTAAAACGCTAGGCATATATGAGCTATCCGTCCGTAAAGGGTTAAGCAAATTTTAAATCAGTTTTGATTCTAAGATTTATAATTTTCATTAAAAAAACAAGCTTATTTTAACACACATGAACCTTAGACACCCAAAATATCGCTCATAATATTTTTCAGAGTCAGATGAGAATTTGTCGAAGTCGAAGTGATAATATCAGTATCCAACTGTGGAAGGTAATCAATAATAAAAACTCTAATATATTCCGAAAACAACTTAAATATATCCATTAATCAACACGTACACAGCTACAACATGCCCAGGAAAAAAAACAAACAAATGCGAAGTTTAACCCATTTTTTCTTAGTTGTGAAGGGTTCTACCAAATAAAGCTCGACAAAACGTGTCCCGTCACCCTTTCTCCAACGAAACAGATAGCAATCTCATCCAATCCAAAGACCATGTCTTCGGATACAGGCCGATAAATCTGCTCGTAAAATTATGAAGGTTATTACCGGTCGTAATCTTCGCCGCATCTTCTCGCCGTCCTCTTTTTTTCAGCATAGCCGCATATTAGCATATATTGGTAAATCCTCAGGAAACCGAAACGGTATTGAGTGACGCTGTTCTATTTCGAATCTGGCTTACGGGTTACCGTTTTATGACTTCGATGCTTCTCGATACGATACCACGGAGGGATCTTTTCTATGTGGTGTGATTCTTTAGAAGCTTTTGAAATGTATTTATTTTATAAATGAACTTTTTTTCAACACTGCATAAGATTTATTTTGTCCTTGAATCGCAGAATTGCACGGTAATATTCGCAGAATAATGTACGCCCATGGGAATCCACTTTGACAACAGCGTGTGAAATTCGAGGAAGTCCGGCGAAAATAACATCAAAGATGAAAAATACCTAATCCAATTCCTCTGTCACCGTTCGCTTCCCCAAATTGTGCTCAGCGATGCCGAGGAGCACGGGAATTCACACATCCGTACCATAACAGGCAAAATGGGTTTCCATTTTTCCTCTGTTTTCAGATGAATTTTCCAAGTTTTTTTTTCTTGCATATTTAGAACCGCTGTTTGTAGTCTTCTTTGAACAGGCAGTTTGTGTGTTCATATGTAGGGTGACCATAATTGGACGTATACAAAAATGAATAACTTTGATGGCACAACGAGTGCAGCATATAGACACCATAGATTCCATAGACGAGCGGAGACACGGTTGAGTCACTTCGATTTAGTGTGTTTTCCCGTTTTTCACAGTGTACAACGTGTACAATTTGACATCACATGCTCTGTTGCTTGAACTGCAATTGTGACGCCGTGCTCGTTTGGCTACACTAACTGAAGATAACATTAACGTGCTATAAAAGCAATCATCGCCAGAATAAACCACGTGGCGGCCAAATTTTCTAAGATATCAAAGTAGCTTTTTTTTCTGCAGGTGTGTTTTTCGTAGGCGATTATCCGGCGTGTAGAAGCATAAGTGCTAGAACGCTAGTGGCGCTTTAATCAGTAAACAGTATTTTCAAAAGTTATGCCTTAATAAGCTGAACCTGGTTATTTATTATGCATTATGTTGTAAAGAATGTTTCATTCAATCAACAACATTGATTTGACATTTATGGCACCGGTACATCAGCCTAGCGGTAAGATGCGCGGCTATGAAGCAAGCCCATGTTGCGGGTGGCTGAGTTCGATTCCCGGTACCGGTCTAGGCAATTTTCGGTTTGGAAATTTGCGCATAAAAGTATCATCATGTTAGCCTCATGATATATGAATGCAAAAATAACTTGGCTTAGGAAACCTCGCAGTTATTAACTATGGAAGTGCTGATTTTTTCAAACTTTATTATAGCAATTTTTTAAAGTTTGTATGAAGCTTATCACTTGGAAGTGCTGAATGAACACCAAGGCGGAATGTCCCAGTGGGGGATGTAATGCCAATAAAATGAAGAAGAATACTGCTTTGTTTCTTTCTCATAGCGAAGAAATTAGAAAACAAATTGACATCTACTGGCCTTGTGGTTTTCTAACTTTCGTGAAGAACAAAAGTGAAAGAGATTCCAGTGAATAATAAACATTGTCTACAATGAAAACGGTCACGTTCCTAGAGAAGTTCCCAAAATGGTCACCCTAGACCACTTGTACCAGAAGACGCGAACAAGCAACCAATACGCCGTAAAGGAATCATCACACGGCGACGCACGAGTGTGGAGAAATGAATCCCATTTGGATGAGTGTTTTTGGAACACCTCCTTTTTTTCAGCCCAAGTGTACCAGCTTCGAGAACGGATGTGGGAAATAAATTGCCCATCCTTGCGCCTGACTGTGTGCCATCCCGTCCCAAGTATCCGATGACGGCTTCTGGTGCTGTGGAACGATATCCGAAGCAGTGGGAAGGGGAGTGAAAGACGATCAGCTATGCCACTACTGCGGAACAAACAAATAGGGGTTGAAGATATCGGTTTCGTTTTTACGACTTCCAAGATTAATCTTCATTTTTCCGCTGGAGAAAATCCGAGTAAGCAAGCACTTTGTTATCCCCTCCCGAAGACCAATAGGCCGCGCAGTTGAGTGGTTTCTAGTTTGGCATTGATTTTTTTTCTCTCGGATCAAGCAATTTCCCTTACTTTTGCATAATGGAAGAAGGAGGAGGTTCAGTGGCCGCAACGTGGATAATTGGTTTCCGAATGTGGACGCAGAAGCAGGATAAACAGGATTGTCTGAGCTGTGGTTGGGCAAGTAGCCGGCTTACGATGATGGAAACAATGATCTGCAGCACTTCTTCCTCTGATTTTATTTTCCTTCTGTCGTGTTTGATGGTGGTGAGTTTATTGGGCAGAAAGTTAAGCAATTCTAACTAGGAATGCATAACTTTATTGGTCCACTCGCATAATAGGAAAACGAAATAATTCAACATTTACATTATAGGGCTCTTGGGTTCAATGGAAATAAAGTTTCCATGAATCTTGATTATTCCGATTGTTGGTTCGCAAAATGAATGAGGCACGAGTAACACTCGCTGTCTTACCCCAGGTTCAACGATGAGAAATGGCCGTCAACATAACTTGGGCTCTGTTTTTGTGCTAACTTGAGGTGGTAGGGCCTGGGTCTGATTAGACATAGACAAGAAATTGGACGCTGTGGATTTCTCTACCTTTTCGAAGATACTTAGGACACCCAAGCAGTCCACTTCACATGAACTCTAATGGAACTACTGGCTCAGAATCTTTTTTTTTTCTAAAAATAAGTCCTCGGAATCTAATAATAAGTCGAGTCAATTCTCAAGAAACTCTAAATCCACGACTGTCGATGTCGAAGGGACATCCTTCAAAATTAAGCTAAAGATAGGTTTAAAAATGCGGGAATCGAAATACGTTCGCATGGACCAACGAAACAATTACTCAGAATGCTTTAAATTTGGAGATTAACATAACTTGTCGTATAGATCGATTCTTCGTAGAGTTTTCTGCGATATCTGTGCATTCAAGAGGGTCATAAGAAAAACTGTCCATACTGTCCATCGCAGAGCGATGATGTATTCCTCAACTGGTTATCCAAACTTGTACGGAGAAACCAGAGGACAAAAAAAATGTGTAATATCCAGCGTGGGGGCCCTCCTTAGCCGTGCGGTAAGACGCGCGGTTACAAAGCAAGACCATGCTGAGGGTGACTGGGTTCGATTCCCGGTGCCGGTCTGTCATCGTGCTAATGGTAACTTGGCTTAGAAACCTCGCAGGTAATAACTGTAGAAGTGCTTAATGAACACTAAGCTGCGAGGCGGCTCTATCCCAGTGTGGGGATGTAATGCAAAAAAAAAAGAAGAAGAAGAATATCCAGCTTAGTCATCATCCCATACACTTTAATGGGGAAAACAACACACTTAATAAAAATCGTAGACTCAGTAGAACTGATCGGTAAATACTTTTTCAAATTTTTGGTGGTTTCGACGGTTGAACAAAGGAAAAAAATCGCAGAAAAACGGTGAAATAGTTACCGACTAATTCTGCTGTTGAGATTTTGGTGAATTTCGCCAAAATTTACCGAAATCTGTAACATTATATAATCATGAAGAGTATTTTCAACTGCAGTACACCCAATCAACGGATGGAAGATTTTAAGTGTAAAGAGTCGACTACGATTTAGGTTATGTAGACAGTTATTGGGTTACATTTATTATGCCTTTTTCAAAGGTTAGAAAACACTCCGTTCACTCGAAAACCGCGGAAATCCCAAAATAAGTCTAAAAATTCATCGAGAAACGGCTGAGATATTAACGATCAAAGTCTATCATATTTTCGTGACGATTTTGATTTTTCGAAATAGTTAAGTGTACCCCAATACAGAGGAGACAAACGTAGTCCCACGTTAAAAAGACGCGTACCATATCTGATGCAAAAGTGGCACATGGAGGAAGCGAATGAACCACAAATTGCAGCAGCTGTTGGGAGAACAACAAAATCGGACGACAGCAATGGGTCGGGCACGTAGTCGCAATGTCGAACAATAATACGATGAAAATTGTTCTCATTAGCGATCCAACCGCCGCACAGTGGTGCGTTTGGCTAAAATCGTGAACTTTTTATTTTACCACTTCAGGGTGTTTTTTTCGACATTGGTGTCTTTGGGAATAAATTTTAGAAAAATATTGCGCATCGAATGACGAAAAGTTGTAGTTCCAATTTTTGCCACAGGTGGCGCTGCAAAATGTAACTTCTTTAATAAACGATTTTTAAATATGGTGTCTTTGGCAAAGTTGTAGTGTAATTTATTATGAATTTTATTACCGAAGGCAGCGGGTGTCCATCTATCATCGTTTTTGAAATACGGGCGCTTTTTATGGACAGACCCTAAAAAAACAGTATTTAAAGGTATTTTCGAAACTAACAGTTTCAGGTCAATACAATGTTAGCATAGCATAGCATAGCATATCTGACCGCACACTATCCTGGGTTGGCTGTCGATAGGGACGTTAGATGCGCCAGAAAAACAGACTGGGGCTTGGCATGTGTTTCATTCAACGATCCCTTTGTTCAACACCTGGCCAGGTCCTTACGATCAGTGGGGATTTGGGTGGGAAGTGTTGATTAGATACCTACTTAAGAAGATGCGGAGAACTCGCGCGACCTTCATAGGTATCTGGAGTTGGAGTTTGGATGGGTTATTAAGGGATGCTTTTCTTGGCGAAAAAAGCGTGGATATTATATTTTTATTGGTATTGATATTGTAAATGGTGATGTTTTGTTCTTAAATGAAATATGAATAAATAGATTTTGGCAAAACAATTGCATTGATTTTGCAATCTTCAGCATATTTCTGAAATAATAAATTGTAGTAATACTAGACTTTGTAATGTGATGCTGCTTCAGGATCTTCGTCAGCATCCAATGTTTCTGAAAGTCAAGATCGATAATTGTCCTATGGTTAGGTAAATCGTTTATTATAAGATGATTGTTTATACATGTTTATGCGAGATTATTAAAAATGTATGGAGCTCCGTGGTAATTTAAGAAATTGTATGGAAATATTAAGAATAAGTATAGAAGAAAAAAAAACGTTGAAATTTATGCAAATCAAAAGAGAGCAAATTGATCCTTGGTTTGAAACAAACTTCATCAGCGACACGTGTTTCAGCTGAAAAAGGAAATATAAATATTTAGACCGAAAAGTTAAGCGAGAAATCCACACAACACCAACATGACAAACACCGTTTCACCTGAAAAATGGAATATAGATTTTAATTATGTTATTATATTGTTTAATTATATAGCTCGCGGTGTCTCTGTTTCGAGAGTCCTATTTTCTTGGAATCAGCGTACCTCGTACGTGGGCAAGGTGTGTTCCGATGTGGTATAGTCCAATGCTCGATCCATTCAGTACTCGTGCTATACAGTTTCAGTTTATATGATTTACTAGTTGACCCTGCAGACGTTGTCCTGCATAGTAGGCGAAAATGCAGGTTATGAATTGCCTATGCGAAGTTTCCATACGATTCTTAATTTTAGTTTTTCATGATTTACTCAACCTTACTCGAGATTTTCGAGTAAGGAAATATCATATAAACCCGTCGGAAACGAAAACGAATAAATTTGCTGAAGGAATGAAGAAAATCCAACCAGCCGTTTTCGAGTTATGCGGATACGAACACAGACCATTTCATTTTTATATATAAGATTATATATTATGATATAAGCATTTTCATAGCTATAGTTTAATATGTTAGTTGGTGCTCATACTTCTTCGAATTTGTTATCTAGATGCCTGTCTATGTAATATCAAGAGCTTGGTTCCAATCTAGGACAGGAGAGACAACAACACGAACTTTTGATGCCTATCTAAATAGCAGCAAGGTTGTTGATGTGATTCATACTTTTCCATTTGTACGAACCTATGTATTTGGTCCTCATACCGTTTGACTAAAATCTATTTATTATGTGGTCACTTAGTTTCTGTCCGACGAATGTGCTTAGACAGTTGTATTGTATAATGGTTGCATTTAAAATAAATTAAATAAATATATAGCCTCTAAAGTACTATACACTAATAACGTAACACCTTACAAGGGAAGTTGGGGTTTTGCGTAATTAGTGTGTCGCCCCTTAGATGATTCCAAGAGCCAGGCAATTATAGGAGAAAGTTGAAAACATGTGAGATTATTTGAAGAAATTTTTAGCTACATAGCAATATATCAAGTGGTAAATTATTAAATCATCAATAGTCATATGAGTTTTAGTATATTAAAATATTAAAGAATATAATAAATAGATGTTATTGTATGTTGATATCAAACATATTATTTTTTTGTTATTTGAAATTTTGTATATTAATGTGTCATTTGTTTCGGTGTGAATTTGTGTTTACCACACTATCTCGTAACCTTACCTTACTCGATGGTATCTGTAGCTGTTCAACTGCATGGGAATATGTATCGACTTACTTTGCCTCATAATGTACGAGAAAATATTTGCAAAAGAGCATTATTATTATTATTTATTCAGACTAAGGCCATAGTGGCCTGTGCGGTATATAAGAGTCTTCTCCATTCGGCTCGGTCCATGGCTACACGTCGCCAACCACGCAGTCTACGGAGGGTCCGCAAGTCATCTTCCACCTGATCGATCCACCTTGCCCGCTGCGCACCTCGCCTTCTTGTGCCCGTCGGATCGTTGTCGAGAACCATTTTCACCGGGTTACTGTCCGACATTCTGGCTACGTGCCCGGCCCATCGCAGTCGTCCGATTTTCGCGGTGTGAACGATGGATGGTTCTCCCAACAGCTGATGCAACTCGTGGTTCATTCGCCTCCTCCACGTACCGTCCGCCATCTGCACCCCACCATAGATGGTACTCAGCACTTTCCTTTCGAAAACTCCAAGTGCGCGTTGGTCCTCCACGAGCATCGTCCAGGTCTCGTGTCCGTAGAGGACTACCGGTCTTAATTAGCGTTTTGTAGATTGTCAGTTTGGTACGGCGGCGAACTCTATTCGATCGGAGCGTCTTGCGGAGTCCAAAGTACGTACGATTTCCAGCCACTATGCGTCTCCGAATTTCTCTGCTGGTGTCATTTTCGGCAGTCACCAGTGAGCCCAAGTACACAAATTCTTCTACCACCTCGATTTCGTCACCACCGATGCAAACTCGCGGTGGGTGGCTCACATTGTCTTCTCTTGAACCTCTTCCTATCATGTACTTTGTCTTCGACGTGTTGATGACTAGTCCGATCCGCTTGGCTTTCCTCTTCAGTCTGATGTAGGCTTCCTCCATCTTCTCAAAGTTACGTGCCATAATATCTATGTCGTCGGCGAAACCAAATAGCTGGACGGACTTATTGAAAATTGTACCACTCGTGTTAATCCCTGCTCTTCGTATCACCCCTTCCAAAGCGATGTTGAATAGCAAACACGAAAGACCATCACCTTGCCGTAACCCTCTGCGGGTTTCGAAGGGACTCGAGAATGCCCCTGAAACTCGAACTACGCACATCACCCGATCCATCGTCGCTTTGATCAACCGTGTCAGTTTATCCGGAAAACCGTGTTCGTGCATTAGCTGCCATAGCTGGTCCCGATCGATTGTATCATATGCGGCTTTGAAGTCGATGAATAGATGATGTGTGGGCACGTTGTATTCGCGGAATTTCTGCAGTACTTGGCGAATGGCAAACACCTGGTCCGTGGTGGAGCGTTCGCCCATAAAACCCGCCTGGTACTGCCCCACGAACTCCCTTGCAGTTGGTGCTAGTCGACGGCATAAAATTTGGGAGAGTACCTTGTAGGCGGCGTTCAGCAATGTGATTGCGCGGTAGTTGCTACAATCCAGCTTATCGCCCTTTTTGTAGATGGGGCACGACACCTTCCATCCACTCCTGCGGCAAAACCCACACCTCCCAAATCTTGCCAATGACCCAGTGCAGCGCTCTTGCCAGTGCCTCACCACCGTGTTTAAATAGCTCTCCTGGTAGTTGGTCAACCCCAGGGGCTTTGTTGTTCTTGAGCCGGCCAATCTCCTCCTGGATTTCCTGGAGATCCGGAGCCGGTATAATTATGTCCTGCGCGCGTTCTCCCAGGTCCATCACCATACCGCCATCTTCGTCTGCCACATCGCCATTCAGGTGTTCTTCGTAGTGCTGCCGCCACCTTTGGATCACCTCATGCTCGTTCGTAAGAAGGTTCCCGTTTATGTCCTTACACATATCGGGCTGTGGCACGTGGCCCTTAAGTGAACGGTTTAACTTCTCATAGAACTTTCGTGTGTTATTAGCGCGGTACAGTTGCTCCGTTTCTTCACGGTCTCGATCTTCCTGCTGGCGCGTTTTCCTCCGGAAAATCGAGTTTTGTCTGTTCCGCGCCTTTTTATATCGTGCCTCGTTCGCCCTCTGGCGGTGTTGCAGCAATCTCGCCCATGTTGCATTTTCTCTTCTACTAACTGCTCTCATACGCCGTCATACCAGTCGTTTCTCTGATCCGTGGGCACCGTGCCAAGTGCAGCGGTTGCGGTGCTACCAATGGCGGATCCAATATCTCTCCAGCCATCTTCAAGAGACGCTGCTCTTCCGTTGGAAGTGCCACTTCCAGCTGCTGCGCGTATTCTTGGGCTAGTCTACCGTCTTGTAGCCGCCCAATGTTAAGCCGCGGCGTCCGACTTCGACGCGTGTTGTACACCGTCGAGAGTTTTGAGCGCAGGCATACTGCAACGAGGTAGTGGTCGGATTCAATATTCGCACTGCGGTAAGTGCGGACGTTCGTGATGTCGGAGAAGAATTTACCGTCGATTAGAACGTGGTCGATTTGGTTTTCCGTTTCTTGGTTAGGGTGATCTCCATGTGGCCTTGTGGATATTTTTGCGGGGAAAGAAGGTGCTTCGGACTACCATTCCGCGGGAGGCTGCGAAGTTTATGCATCGTTGGCCGTTGTCATTCGATACGGTGTGCAGACTATCCGGTCCGATGACCGGTCTATACATTTCCTCCCTTCCTACCTGTGCGTTCATGTCACCGATGACGATTTTAACGTCCCGCAGTGGGCATCCATCGTATGTCTGCTCCAGCTGTGCATAGAACGCTTCTTTCTCGTCGTCGGATCTCCCTTCGTGTGGGCAGTGCACGTTGATGATGCTATAGTTGAAGAAACGGCCTTTAATCCTCAGCTTGCACATCCTTGCGTTGATTGGCTGCCACCCAATCACGCGTTGGCGCATCTTACCCAGCACTATGAAGCCGGTTCCCAGCTCGTTGGTGGTGCCACAGCTTTGTTAGAAGGTATCCGCTCGATGCCCGCTTTTCCACACTTTCTGTCCTGTCCAGCAGATTTCCTGCAGCACCACGACGTCGAAGTTGCGGGGATGTAATTCATCGTAGATCATCCTGTCGCAACCTGCGAAACCTAGCGACTTGCAATTCCATGTTCCAAGCTTCCAATCGTGATCCTGTATTCGTCGCCTAGGTCTTTGCCGATTATATCGAGTCGCATTATCTCTTATATTGTTCGTAATGATTGGTTTTCTAGGCGGCTTATTGGGCCTGCGCAAACCTCCTGTCTCGTCGGAGGGCCGTCGTGTCAGGGCTGTTTAGCGTCCCACCTAACACCAGGACTTGGGCTTGTGCGCTTTGAGCGGCACACGGTCGCTTTGGTGGAGCCTACTTGCGGATACATGCAGCTTTTTATAGAGGTTTAACAGGGCACACTGTCAAACCCCACCACATCCTAGACAAGCCCCACAACTCGCAGATGGCCTGGGGAGGGATCGTCAAGCCCTTGGACATAGTCCCTGCTGCCCAAGAAACAGCCCAAGTCGCAAATTAATCGATTCATCGTTGTGATAATCGATTAATTTTAAATCGATTATTACCCAGCGATGAATCGATTCAATAAGAATAAAGAGTAATCGATTAGTTACTAATCGATTATTCGGGATTTTACGACATCCCTAGTAGCGTATGACGTCAGAATTGCATTGTGTGAAATGATTGGATGAAGAGAACAGAAAACCAGCTTCACGCTGCACTTCTTTTTACATTAACATTCAACAGCGTGGTATGCAGTGTGGTGAAATCTCAATTATTATATAAATATCAGTTGAAAATGTCGATTTATGAAATTTAGAAATACTTGTTTGGATACACGTGGAGACAGACATAATTATATGCATATGAAACTACAGACCAGATATTTTAAATCCTGTGGGGATTTCCTTGCCCCAATTTGCCCCTCTGTTGCATATGAAGTCTTCAAATATCACTATTCGACCCTAAATCGCCGATAACAAGTCATGTTTGCAAAAAACATCCCTGGTTTCTTCCAGAAAGTGGTCTATTTTGATTATATATACATTTTTGTAGAACATTGTATTGACCTAAAACTGTTAGTTTCGAAAATATCTTTAAATACTGTTTTTTTAGGGTCTGTCCATAAAAAACGCCCGTATTTCAAAAACGATGATAGATGGACACTTGGTGTCTTCAGCAATAAAATTCATAATAAATTACACTACAACTTTGCCAAAGACACCATATTTAAAAATCGTTTATTAAAGAAGCTACATTTTGCAGCGCCACCTGTGGCAAAAATTGGAACTACAACTTTTCGTCATTCGATGCGCAATATTTTTATAAAATTTATTCCCAAAGACACCAATGTCGAAAAATAACACCCTGAAGTGGTAAAATAAAAAGTTCACGATTTTAGCCAAACGCACCACTGTGCGCCGCAAGGAGATTAGGCACACAGCGAGGAATAATAATTGATCAGTAAAAAGTGGAGACGACTTTTCTGTACTACAGAGGCCGTTCCGGCCTAAGCCTGAATAAATAAATAATGATAATCTTTTTGACTTTGAGCAAAACATGACTGTCATTCTCTTCTGTCTGATCCCCCAATGTATGATCTGTTACAAAATCAAGTTTTCGAGGTCTCTTCTCTTTCTTCACGTGATTTCAAACTGTTTTTGTCCTATCACGGATTTTATTTGAGAATTAGCAATTTTCGCGAATGCAGTATTGACAAATAAATTAGGGCCACTGAAATATAATTCTCTGGTAACGTGGCAAAATAAATAAAATAATAAGTTGAAGAAAGATTAATATACTAGCGTTAGTTACTGCAATGCATATTAGGTTTTAGCTATTCAAGGGTCGTGTTTCAACAATCGGCTACAATCGGCTATAAGGCCACAAAGCCATCCCACAGCTGTATCTTGACGAATACGAAATAATTGAAAAGTGGACAGTGCCCCAAGACAGTAGGAGAAATATTCGCTTACGGCTGATGCGGGTATTTTAAAACTCCCTCACCGACTCCCACGGCCACGAGTGCTCTCAAACAGGATAAAAGCAACAAGCTATCTGAGTAGTATGTTTTGATCTATTATGAATGGGCTTGGATTAATTAGCAAATTGCTCACACAAACTGACAATCATCAAAAGGAAACAAATAACAAAAGTAGCTTGCCCTGCTTAGATAAAACAAAAAGTGAAAGACGGAGTACAGTCGTGATTTGCGGTTTGGGTTGTTAATATGTTGAGTTACTATTATGTTCGTCATCTAAAAAGCCTCATATGTCGAAATGCAATGAACGGGATTTGCCGTCACTGTACTTTATTTGTGACCTTTCTCGCTTATCTTTTCATAAAGACCTAAGTAGCATTTTCATGAATTTATTTTAGTACTGCAAACTGTCGTGTGTCTTCTTATTATTACCTGGATTCGTCTATTTGCAGGCGACGCTGGTAAGGATGAAAATTTACAAAGAGTAGTCTAGACAAATTTAATTTACTTGGTGAATGTGCGAGTCCAGGCCGAACCAAGAATCGAACTCGCTTTTGCTCGCAAAGCTCAATGTAGACCATATCAATTAAGTTAGTTAACATAGAACAAAATACGGATACGGCAGGCTTCTGTCTATGAAATAGTTTCAACTTAAATTTTGAACTGTTATGAATATCATAATTGCTTGTATATTATTCATGGTCAAGATTACGCCATGGGTCTTGGATCCATACTGTAATGCTAACAACGGATCGTATGAGCCGACATTCAATACAGTTCATTCATCGGCCAGGACAACCGTTGAAAGAGCCCATGGCGTGCTGAATGGACGATGGAGACTTTATAATTCAGATCGAAGAATATGAAATACGTAAAAAAAAACACATATATTATAAATGTATGTGCTACATTGCACAACGGAGGCAGAACCGCCTCCCCCCCTTCATGTACCTGTACTCCATTACACTACTGATAACGCCATTACTAGAAGAGCAGAAAGTATTAGAAACAATATAAGAAAATCTTTGGTGCAGTGATGACCAAAATGCATTTCCATTAAATAAACTACAAATAATTAAATAGATTGTTATTAAATAAAATACAATGCACAAAGAGTTCAAAGAATGGGATTTTACCAAAATGAGTTATACTGGCATCCTATCGAATACTATTTTCTAAGTTCTTTAACCATTGATAGCAATATTATTTGCTTTTTCGGTAATTTTGTAAATTCGTGTTATAATCGGTCTTCAATAAGTCAACAACCATAATGTGGCATAGCAACACTTGTGGATACAATAATAGCAGCAGAATATTTTCATACAAAATGGCCAACTTTGACAAGCTGTAACTTTTTACCCCAAGAACCGATTGAGCTGAAGTTTTGGCAGTGAAGTACAAATATATTGACATTTTCAAATACAAAGTATAAAATATTTCGAACAACTCGTTAAAAAGTTACACGCTGCGTCATTTTTTTCAGAATAATAGCGGTTTTTCTTTTGGAAATATTTGAAAAACAATTTATTCACTTGTCATAAGACGAGTTTATACAATCCCATTGAATTCCACCACTTAATTGTATCTTGACAGATACGTATTTCGACCTCAACAGTAAGGCCGTCTTCAGTGTCTTGTACTTGACAAGTCGAGTCAAGTACAAGACACTGAAGACGGC
Organism: Armigeres subalbatus; assembly: GCF_024139115.2. Lineage (NCBI taxonomy): Eukaryota > Metazoa > Arthropoda > Insecta > Diptera > Culicidae > Armigeres > Armigeres subalbatus. Next base: position 168,814,718 of record NC_085141.1, on the reverse strand, counting down.
CTTACTGTTGAGGTCGAAATACGTATCTGTCAAGATACAATTAAGTGGTGGAATTCAATGGGATTGTATAAACTCGTCTTATGACAAGTGAAGACATTCCACTAAAAAGCTCAAAATAATTTTCTTATCAACAATTTATTGAAATGTCATCGACTTGTATTTAGGGGCTGAGAGACACTACGTAGAATATTAAAAAAAATAGTGGAATATGACATTTGAATTTGCCAATATATCATGCTATTATTTTGAATAAGCCGATCATAGGGCACCTTATAGTTATGTTATTCATTTTATTGTTGTGAATTTTAATTTAAAAAAATCGAGGTTATAGGTATACAAGACACGACCGCTCGACGTAAACTACGTGAAATCAAATATAGTACACTGAACCAATATTCCGCTCTATATAGATGAGAAGGAACTATCCCATCGACGCTTCTACCCAGCTTTAGCAGCATCTCCCACTATGTGAGGCAGGGCCGAATTTATGGGGGGAGGTGGGGGGTGCGTGGCCCCGGGCCCCCACAAATCTTATGTACCAAAAGCAACCTTTTTTGTACATTTTGGAGCCCCCACAAGCTGTCGGCCCCGGGCCCCCTTCCAGCTAAATCCGGCCCTGATGTGAGGGAGCATAGACATCACTGTCTAGCAGCCCATTCATACACCGCAGTTCAACAATTGATAATACCCTAAAAGTAGGCAATTACAAAGGATTGGAGCGCGCTGCATAGGGAATGCATAATGCATGAAAGAACTGATATTTTCAATAGTTTAGCGATGATACTCAAAAGTTTCAATAGTACTGGCAAATTGGAGGAAATTTTATGAATCCATTGATATATAAATCTTTGAAATCCGTTGAAAGATAAAGATGTTACAAATCTTATATGATTTCGTGACGGTGCCCAATTTTGAAATTTTCATTTTACACCCTGTATCCAAGTCTTCCCCTTAGACGTAGTTTACGTCAAAAGTTCAGTTTATCACTATTCATAAGCATGTTGTCTTCGGTGTTGAACTCAATTTTTAAATTAAAGAGTTCGTTGATCGATTAATACCAAAATATTTTAAATCAGTTGGAAGACGGTTGAGTTATTATCTCATACTTCCTGATCACTTTTCGTGACGGTCTCAGATTTTAATCCTATCTTCCCGAAGGACGTAATCCTACGTCAAAAATCCACATAAATAAAGATTAAAGAAGAACAAATAAGCGTGTTGCCTTCAGTGAACTTTTCAATTTGAATGTTAACTATTCAGGAAATACATATGATAATAAAACATGATGTTCTTTTTTTTTTTACAAGGGAGAATGCATTTACACACTAACCCAGTACACGTGCATTGTAGTTGCCAAACTACCACACGGAAGTGTACTGGAGTGTCGGACTCGACCATACCGGTAATACCGACTAAACTCCCTTGGGCTCCACCATCGTTTCCCCCAGGAACTACCTCGCAGTACTACTTCTGGGGGGATGGCAGTACTAAGCGTACTCGCTCAATATCGCTCACACAGGCACTCGTCCCACGCGAGACTGACTTGGGTGCTCGCACACCATTCACTCCATTTGAGTCTTACTTGGATGCTCTCCCGGGCGCTCCGCTGCCATGCCTCGAGGTGTCAATAGCGGTAACTGCCTGGGCCTACAGATATTACGCTACGACACTCCTGCCTCAGCACGAGCAGATCAATCACACCACTGCCGAAGCAGACCACACGCTACCCTGCCGAAGCAGGGACACTCCCCATGCACCACATGTGCACAATTGTAGGTGTGTGGGTACAACCCACTGCTACCCTGCCGCCAAAGCAGCTTCTCCAAAGACCATTCGCTCCATGTGACCCTTTTTCGGGTGCTCACTCTAACACTCCACTGCCATGCCTCGAGGTGTCGATAGGTACCTCGACTCCTACCTCAGCATGTGCAGTCCATACTCAGACTTCTGCTGCGCTTCGAGGTGTCAATAGCGGTAACTGCCTGGGAGTTACAGTTATTACGCTACGACACTCCTGCCTCAGCACGAGCAGATCAATCACACCACTGCCGAAGCAGACCACACGCTACCCTGCCGAAGCAGGGACACTCCCCATGCACCACATGTGACCCACTACTACCCTGCCGCCGAAGCAGCTTCTCCAAAGACCATTCGCTCCATGTGACCCTTTTTCGGGTGCTCACTCTAACACTCCACTGCAATGCCTCGAGGTGTCGATGGGTACCTCGACTCCTACCTCAGCATGTGCAGTCCATACTCAGACTTCTGCTGCGCTTCGAGGTGACAATAGCGGCGACACGCTGTATGACACTCCTGCCTCAGCACAACCAGATCACTCACTCCCTGCCGAAGCAGCTCACGCGCTACCCTACCGAAGTAGGTACACTCCACAACTCACTCTAACACTCCACTGCCATGCCTCGAGGTTTCGATAGCGGTATGTAGGGACCAATCAACGATACTACGCTACGACACTCTTACCTTAGCATGTGCAGTCCATACTCAGACTTCTGCTGCGCTTCGAGGTGACAATAGCGGTGACGCGCTATGACACTCCTGCCTCAGCACAACCAGATCACTCACTCCCTGCCGAAGCAGCTCACGCGCTACCCTACCGGAGTAGGGACACTCCCCATGCCAATTGGCACTCCCTGGGCTTGTGCTTTTGAAGCGGCACACAGTCGCTTTGATAGAGTCTGATTACGGGCACTTGTGGTTTTTTTGGAGGGATTTTAGCAGAGCCCACTGCTAAATCCCACCACGCCCTAGGCAGTTCTCCCTGACTCGCAGACAGCTGGGGAGGGGTCGTCAAGCCCTTGGACATGGTCCATGCTGTCCCTGCTGTCCCTGCTGCCCCCAAAACATGATGTTCAAGGATCCCCAAATTGTCCTGCAGTTTTAATCAAATCGACCGAATCTATCACCGCGCCAATCATGTCTCAATCAACAACCCAAACCAATTATGTCCACCAAGCATACGCTTTTCACTTGCTCTCAAGTCCAGTGTTCTAAAGTTTAATTCAAATAGTCTACCGAATCAAGCATGGATTCCATGATGTTCTCAAGTAGCAAATGCAGAAGTAACATACTCATCTCATCAAAAAATAGTTTGAACGATTTTCGTAACGAATGAATCTTAGTGTGAATGACAAATTGCGTTATTCTGAATATCGATAATCGATGAATATCGATCCATTTAGCCGATTGACATGTTGAAGACTATAGACTAATAATAGTACAAACTGTTACTAGAATATTTTCAGCGAATTAATTAGTAGCTTATTCTAAATAAGATTTTTCTTTCAGATAAAGAGATTAATTTTTAAGGAAGTTTACATTAAATGCAATCGATAAAACAATGCTGAAATGTCATCAAAATAGTCCGAGACTGTTTTGTGATTAGTAATAGTTTAGCGATTTATTTTCATGAAACATATTGTTGTTAATGTTAAAACATGTAATATTATTCACACAGTGAAATCGAAAACAGTGCTTCATGACTAGTGGAACAAATATTAATTTCGAAAATGCTTGTTTAATTTGCTCTTCTGAATATAAATTGTCGTCGGATCGTACAATCAGATCGTACTTTCTTTTCTTCAACTCCATCAATTATCTTTTCTATGGCAAGCAATATTAATAAAGAATATTATGTTGAAGTAAGAGGAAAAATATAGCAGTTGCAGAGATGTTAAATGAACCATAACTTTATTACCTATGTCACAAAGTATGCAAGTAAGAATATGACTATACATTTAAAAACCCAAATTAATCCACCTAGCGGTGATGATGCCTACAAAAGGTTTTAAAATTCCACCATCCGAGCTAGCGATATTTTGGTTTTTTTTTAATTTGCAGTTACGAGACGAGCCAACCCAGGGCTGAAAGTCTCGCTAATAAAGACAAAAAAAAATTTGCAGTGGCTAGCTGTTGGAATAATATTTCGCGAACATCTGACTAATTTTTAAAAGGAAACAATGGGACAGGATTCCCAATCTAATGCAATGAGAAAAGTAATAGGTCGTATGAATAAAAAAAAAAAAAAAAAAAGAAAAAAAAAAGCGCTTGTAGTATCTACTCAAAAATAAAGTCCACAGAGAAAACTACATGTTATTATTTTATTTAATCAGACTAAGGCCGAAGTGGCCTGTGCGGTATGTAAGAGTCTTCTCCATTCGGCTCGGTCCATGGCTACACGTCGCCAACCACGCAGTCTACGGAGGGTCCGCAAGTCATCTTCCACCTGATCGATCCACCTTGCCCGCTGCGCACCTCGCCTTCTTGTGCCCGTCGGATCGTTGTCGAGAACCATTTTCACCGGGTTCCTGTCCGACATTCTGGCTACGTGCCCGGCCCATCGCAGTCGTCCGATTTTCGCGGTGTGAACGATGGATGGTTCTCCCAACAGCTGATGCAATTCGTGGTTCATTCGCCTCCTCCACGTACCGTCCGCCATCTGCACCCCACCATAGATGGTACGCAGCACTTTCCTTTCGAAAACTCCAAGTGCGCGTTGGTCCTCCACGAGCATCGTCCAGGTCTCGTGTCCGTAGAGGACTACCGGTCTAATTAGCGTTTTGTAGATTGTCAGTTTGGTACGGCGGCGAACTCTATTCGATCGGAGCGTCTTGCGGAGTCCAAAGTACGTACGATTTCCAGCCACTATGCGTCTCCGAATTTCTCTGCTGGTGTCATTTTCGGCAGTCACCAGTGAGCCCAAGTACACAAATTCTTCTACCACCTCGATTTCGTCACCACCGATGCAAACTCGCGGTGGGTGGCTCACATTGTCTTCTCTTGAACCTCTGCCTATCATGTACTTCGTCTTCGACGTGTTGATGACTAGTCCGATCCGCTTAGCTTCCCTCTTCAGTCTGATGTAGGCTTCCTCCATCTTCTCAAAGTTACGTGCCATAATATCTATGTCGTCGGCGAAACCAAATAGCTGGACGGACTTATTGAAAATTGTACCACTCGTGTTAATCCCTGCTCTTCGTATTACTACATGTTTGATATGAATTAAAACATTTTCGAACTTATGGCAAATGCTACATTCGAACATAGCCTTTCTACAGTTTACTACCATTTACTACACGGAGAAACGTCATAACAAAATAGACCCCATGATGACGATGATGATTTCGTCATTTTTTTGCGGCTAATCAACAAAAGACATCTCTGTTTTGTTTGTTTTCCCTAAATTGGACTTCTATTTTCAAGAACAAAGCCGATTCGCTTCGATTCTGATGAATAAAATGCATTTGGAACATGAGTAGCAACGTCTTGAGCAGACTACAAGAAATCAGTAGTAAACTCTTGTTTTATTCATACCGAATCAGTTGTTTGTAGTATGTTCGAAATGTGTAGTGTAGTAAAGTCTCTTTTATTCATACGACCATGTTCCACAAGTGACGTTTACTACTGAAAATGTAATAAAGTTGAACTTACTACTTTTTAATCATACGACCCAATAATTGTCTAAAATTGTTTTGTTTCAATATTTGTAGAACAAAATATTGTTTTGTCAGATGTTCTGTTTTCAAACACCGAAGGAAGTGGTTACTCTCCAATATACTTTCGAGCTAAATCTTTTAGATATTGTGCAACTGCACAAATCGAGTTTCAGACATAGTAAGTAAAATCAAGTTAGAGGTGATCAATACACGAGGTTATCAAGTTTTTCGCAAAAGTCATGAAATCTTAGATTTAGGCTCAATTATTATCATAGATTTAAAATATGTTATAATATAATCTCAATACCTCTAAAAACCTAATTAACGAAAATGGTTTTCAATCCAAACAATGCTATGGTAGCTAGTATGCGGGGCAATTCATGTACAAGACGCAACAAAATCTGGCAAATTTTCCAAGCCGTTCCACATTGCAGTACTTAAACGATTTTACGTTTTTTTACTGGAAACGTAAAAATATTCGGTTATTGGCGGTTAAGCGATTATTTGAATTTCTAATGCGAACTCTATTCCCACTGTTATGCCTCTATTTTTATATTAAAATTAAAATTTGAGAAAGCACTGCAGTTTATTTTTGGCCCAACATTCACCAACATCAAAGGTAATTTCCAAAGGTAAATTCCAAGGCGTTTACTATCAAATGGAAGAATGGAAATGGAGAATTCATTCATCACTGATTGGAGACGTTGTGTTTCAAGTTGCCTTCATGAACTTTTGAACGCGAGCTCTCACAATTATAAATCTGTAATTGACTTGGCCCCACATCCATCCTCAATACGCCAATATTTTTAATGAAATACATGCAAATACGGCATCATGTTTTTGAATATATTTGCTCAATTGTCATATAATGAATTAGTATTGTTCCACCACTTGATCAAATTGTGCAATTTAGCGAAGTAGTAATAACTCGTTTTATAACACGTAAAAACATTGCCCTGAAAAGCTTTCATAATTCTCCGTTCATAAATGTTCTACAAACTTATTATCTTCAGTAAGGGGACAATGCTGATCCTAATTCAATTTCTATTGCCTCGTTTCCACACGTGATTACAAATGTTTACATTCTATAATGAATCATCATCATCAATTTCTTTCGGCCCCTTCGTCTTCTTATGAAAACATTTGCTCAGGATTTTCTATTCGGCGCATGGTTATACGGAAGAAATCTTCCAATGTCTGCGAAGAAATCACCAACTATGGAAGGGAGCGAGACCGACGATGGTCCTAAACTGTGTTCCGCAATGCTGATGGGTGTGAAAAAGCGCTCCAATCAATCAAATCATTGTCTTAAATTCGCCATCCCCAACGCTGATCTGGTTGACTTCCAGTCAGTGAGTAGTGCTGGGCATTCCGTCGACAGTTTCCCGTGGAAGGTCGAGCGGGATATTACGTTGCTGTGGTTCGGTTATCGTCCGCCCAGGAAAAAGGTAACGCTGTGCTAACGAATGAGTTGTGATAAAGATTCCAGCAAGGATCATCATCATCGTCGACGTCGCCTCCGTTCCTCGCTACCAATGCGCAATGCTGGCAGGGTGTCTGGAAATGAACCGTAATAAAAAATTAGAACATTATTTATTTTCTTCTCGTGCGCCTTAGTACGAGAAGAATGTGTTCAATAAAGGGACGTTTTAGTTTTGCTTTAGCGATACTGACTCATTTTATCACTTCATGTTATAACAATAAGCAAACATAAACGAAGATTAGGATGAATTTCGGTTCCTTGTTATGAAGTTTTTTTTGTACGAATGAAATAGTTGCACTTATTAATAGGAGCAGTGTTGGTAGAATCATGCTCAAATAGCAATCATCGAGGAGTCACGCGCGAGCTAACTTGCTTGCGATTCTGCAGGGAGAGCATCGCGCTCGAGTTTCCCACGCAGAATGGCATCGTTTCGTTCTTTCGCCGAAAAATGTTTTCGCTCCAACAATCGTCAAAATAAAATGGATTTATTGTCCATTGTTGTAAGCTAAGAAAGGTTAATGTAATTCGATGCATCCAATAAAGAAGAACACTTCAAAATCATGCAATTATGCAAATTGCAAGTACATAGAACCATAAATGAGCTAGTTGGAGTTAGTTTTAAGGCAGTCATTTTCGTGTTTGCGTCACAGTCTCGAAACCAATGAAAGAGACACTTTTTTGCCTAGCTCATCCGTACCAAATCGGAAGCCCAGGAGAAACGTTCTGCTGTAGTGGAGTTCTAGCAAATCAACATTACTTTCGTTGGTTTTATCCCCTACGATGATGGACGGAAATAACTGCCGTATTCCTATTCTGAATCATTTCTCATTGTGAAAATCCGGACAAGAAGGAAGAAGGGTTTAGTCATCGAACATCCATAGACTGCCCGGTAATGCTGGCAGAAACATTGATTTCTTGCACACGGTTTGAGCAATGCATCTTCGAAGCGTTATAACATGTTTTGTAGACGTGCCGGCAACGTACCTTCTTCGGCAAAGTCTTTCGGCATCTTTCAGACTATATGCAAACGTATTAAATGACGTGATTGACGATAAGAGCAAAAATGCAAAAAATTACGTTTTCTCATACTAATTTTCATACAAATTTCAAACGCGATGCGGAAAGCGAGGACGCAACCTATCGAGCCCATCTTTTGCACGGGTATACCCCGTTAGGCATAAGCACGTTAGTCATAAAGACGTTAGGCATAAGTACGTTAGGCATAACAGACGATAGGCATAATGTACGTTTGGCATAATGGACGTTAGGCATAAAATGATCCAAAGAACAGCCTATGACATAAAGAAGGCAAAATTATGCCAAACGTCCATTATGCCTAACGTATATTATGCCTATCGTCCGTTATGCTTAACGTCAATTATGCCTAACGTACTTATGCCTAACGTCCTTATGCCTAACGTACTTATGCCTAACGTCGCGGACCCCTTTTGCACAGGTTATAGGGGTCCCAAAACGTGTCAGAAAAACCTTGATCTCACTTGATTGGATGAAGATCCATATTCCATACAACTGCTCCCCACTCACTGTACATATACAAAGCTGCACCGTGATTGCATCGAATGTTCAAATGAAAATTCTTTCGCTTTTTGAGTGTTAATATCTGGAACAAATTTGAAGAAAACGGCTCCTTGTAAAACTTTTAGATTTTAAGTTTTTACATGTACAGCAGGGATTAAAAGCTTACCCTATTGATTTAAAGTTATCAATTTGTCCCCGGCCTACAGTAATTGGCTAAAGCAATGTAGTAAAAAATAATCCCATTGTCTTTTCCAAAGGCAAACATCTTGCAGGCCTTCCATGCTTTCCCGCATCATTAAAAATAGATTTTGACAGGTAATCCAACGATGCAAGGTTAGGCATGTCGCACCTTTTCTCCTTTTCTTCACAAAACAAAAAAAAAATGGTGCCGAACTTTTCACTAGCAGCCGCTTTTGTTCTCGCAACAGCAATTAAACACGACAACGTGGCGCGTTGTCGGTATTAAATATTAATCTACAATGGCACTGTTTCGCGTCCCCACCATCTGGACGAATGAAGTGAAATTCCCCGTAGTGGGATGAAGATCTCGTGAAGTGCTACTTCCAAGATTTGCACTCTGGAGAATGCGTTCTGAATATTTCATCGACGAACCCGTCGACCCCGACTAGGTATTAATAACAAGTATTAAATATATTTTGTTTTATATTGAAGGCGACGTTTCCAATTTAGTGAGATATGCACTGCTGAAAATGATTTGCAACAGAGAATTAAATTGTACACTGACAAAAAAATCCTAAACACTGCGGAGCTTCCAAACTTTACCTTCCTTTTGTTGCTGTCGGTTGGTGCTAATTTCTTGTTGACACAATCTTCGCGTAGGTCCACAGGAGAACTATTTTTTCGAACTGTATTTTCCACATTTTCTATATTTTCATTTATTTAGTTAACATCTAAACAGATAACACTGAATCAACAATTTGACGCCACAATGCACGGTTCGAGGCCGCATCTCTCCATCCTCGGATACGCCCACACTCGCCAAGTCGTTCTGCACCTGGTCTGCCCATCTCGCTCACTGCGCTCCACTCCGTCTCGTACCTGCCGGATCGGAAGCGAACACCATCTTTGCAGGGTTGCTGTCCGGCATTCTTGCAACATGTCCTGCCCATCGTACCCTTCCGGCTTTAGCTACCTTCTGGATACTGGGTTCGCCGTAGAGTTGGGCGAGCTCATGGTTCATTCTTCGCCGCCACACACCGTCTTCTTGCACACCGCCAAAGATGGTCCTAAGCACCCGTCTCTCGAATACCCCGAGTGCTTGCAAGTCCTCCTCGAGCATTGTCCATGTTTCATGTCCGTAGAGGACAACCGGTCTTATTAACGTCTTGTACACTTTCTATATGTTTTCCATATTTTCCAATAGCTCAGTGGTTCTCAACCTTTTTCTTGACTGGTACCCCTTTGAGCTTATGTTTTTATTGGGGTACTTCCTTTTTTTCGCTGTAAATGAGATATAATATAAACAGACCAGAAAATTAACGGGATACATGGCTCTCAAGGAACATGTCTGAAATTTTTGTTATTCTTCGAAATTTGCCAATTCAAACTAAGTTTATAGATCAAGCTTCCTACAAGTTTTTGAGAATTTTAAGATTCCTCCAAGCAACATGGAAGAAGGCTCCCAATCATCCTGAAAGTAGGACTCCGTGCCTCTTTGATACACGAATTCCAAGATTCTTGAAAAGGGGCTTCCGAGCATCTTAAGTGGAGGCTTCTAAGCATTTAGATAGGACGCTTTTCAGCCTATTTTCTCAGGAGGCTTCCGAACCTCTTGAAAGGAGGTTCCCGAGGCTGTTGAAAGGAGGCTTCCGAGCCTCTTGAAAGGAGCATATTGAAAGGACGCTTACAAGCCTCTTGAAGAGATGCTTCTCACCCTCTTAAAATGAAGCTTTCGAATTTCTTGGAAGGAGGCGAGCCTCTAGAATCGAGGATTATGAGTGTCCGAAAAGGAGGTATCTGAGCATCTTGGAAGGACGCTTATCAGCCTCGTGGAAGGAAAATCTCGACGATAGATGTACTAGAGAAAATTTTAGAATAAAAAAAATCTTAAAGCCTAATATTACAGTTTTATCGGATTTGTGATACATCCGCCATTACGCTTTTTTTTCAGAGGTACCCCCTGGGGCCAGCGTAGGTACCCCCAGGGGTACATGTACCCCAGGTTGAGAACCGCTGCGAATAGCTGAATCATTGAAAACCCCAAAGGAGCCGCCCGATCGGGTTGAACGCAAAGGTGACGTAGGACTACGTGGCTAATTCGAAATCTCATCATAGTGTACAAAAAAATCCATTACTAAGTCATCATACATTAAAATAGAATCGCATATATTATGTGCACCCTTAACAGTTAACGATGGAGTAGAGCCAATTAGCTTACTTTATTTCATTATCAAGCGGCCATTGTCGGCAGCAAGTGAAATATTCTTGCGAGATTCGGATGATTGTTCAGTTGCTGTTAGTAAGGGAGCATCAAGAAGCGTAAACCGGTTCTTGTCAGGACCACCATATCAAACGGAAGGGAGTCGTTTTAGAAGCATTTCATTCAAAGTGACAGAAACATTTAACAGCAATAATCGCATCGCTAGCAGTCCAAATGGCATTAGTGATGACCGTCGGCGGTGGTTGCAATAGAAAAATGATTCACTGTCTGCAGCCATTCATCGGTAGAAAGACAAATTTCTTTTCAAGATTCAGACATTTGATTGTTGTTGATGTTTGGAAGGCACATTAATTGGAGCAATTCAGACATTATCTAATGGACCTAGTTTATTGAATCGCAACCACAAACTCTTAAAAGCGCAAAAAGTAGAATTATTATAAGAAAACAGAGAAGATTTTCTAAGCCTTTGGTATTCTTAATTTATATAACGACAACGAAACTAAAGTCGGAATCTGCTGACACTCGATGTTTTACCAATGAAATGCTGCAGATGCCATGCATGTGAATACAAGGAATGAAAGGAAGAAAAGGCCCAGGAGAGTATTCAAGACCACTTTCTAAAATAGTATCGAGCCAGCGCATTGCCGGCTTTCCAGGTGGCCTTACCACGCCCTATGTCCTCGGAAGGTGGGAAGGGTCGACTTCGCGCCTGCTTCCCTCTGCACGACTGGTATCAATAATGATGATGCCGCGTGCACCCCAAATTGACCTCTTTGCGATAGGGTCTATTCGCCAACACACAGAGGGACTTGCCGACGCGGTGCCTACGCCTGCCCCAGCCTAGACGAGGACCCCTTTCCGTCTTCGGGCTCGGAACCCGCCCGGTTGACCGACGCCGCGAAAGCGACGATACCATGTTGTTCTTCGCGCGGCCACTTGTTCGATAAAAGGAACGAGTTCGACCACCGGTATGACCCATGAAACCGACTCCGAACCCTTGGACTACCTCTTATTTGCGCCTGAACTAGCCATCCGTGAGCCCACGCGTCACCTTCTGTGTAGCATCGAGACGATTTGGGCGATAGCCGATAAAACGGCGTTCCAGCCAACTTCATCTTTACACATCCTCCGAAGTACGCCTAAACGCCGGGCACTTCGAACCCCCCCATGGGGTGCTTGCTGTTCAAAGCTTTGCTGGAACAAATCAAACAATTGGGAGGGTTCGTACAGCACTGTGCCTTATGTCCCTCCAATCCGCAGCGTCGGCAGAGATATTGCTTCTGTCAGGGCCTTTGCAGGCCCATTGCTTGTGCCCCGGTTCCAGGCACTTGAAGCAAACTTCGGGTTGCTCGTATATGCCCACAGGGCATACCGACCATCCCACCTTGACGTTCCTTAACTTGACTACCTTGGAGGCGTCCGCTGCAGATAGCCGAACCAATGCTACCTGCGTACCTGCCGGACCTTTCCGTAGCCGAACGGCTGCGGTGGGCTTCTCCACTTCACACTGTCGCCGCAATGCTGTGACGAGCTCTTTGACTTCGGTGATCTCGTCCAGGTCTTTAACCCTTAGATTCACCTCCGTCGTGAGTGCCCTCACCTTGACCATCTCGCCTAGAACTTCCTCCGCCAACTTCTTGTAGGCGGCACCCTTTTGCGAGACGCCATGCTTCAGCTCGAGGATCAACTCGCCCATCCGGGTACGTCTTATTCGACGTACGTCGACGCCGAGATCATCGAGCTTGACGTCACTCTTCATCGCCTTCAAGACGTCCGAGTACTTAGCCTCGTTTTGATGATTAGGCGCCTACCCTAGACTTCTTGCTACCCTCATTCGCCTGGGTCTTCTTTTCGGCCCTTGACGTCTTCGGTTTCCTCTTGTTCTTGACCAGAGTCCAGGAGGCGTCATCCCCCTCTATTTCCCTGGTCTGGTGCGGCTGAGAGCTCTCAGCCTGCCGTAACCCCTTACCACCGTCTTTCCTGGGTGGACGGACCTTTCCAGGTCCTTCTTCCCCCGGTTTTGGAGGTACCTGGCCGAGGTTCAGCTTCCCCGCCCACTGCCCTTGTTCGGGGTAGTAACCCTCTGCGTTTTGGAGCGGCCCCCAGGGAGCTCCGTTGGAGCAGTCACCCCCGACGTGCCCGCGAATATTTGAGCCTCAGTCTGGGTAGACTTTGGCACCACCGTCTTCGCTGGCACGCCCTCGGTCGATTCGACCTTGCCCGAGTCCGCGAATCCTTGGGCCTCAGTCTGGGTAGACCTCGACTCCACGGATTTCACGGGTTTACACTTGGCTGTCCCGACCGCTCTCTCCAGCTTGGCGTCCAACATCGACTTTCGAAGTTTTAACAAGCTCCTCTTGAGGTCCTTACTGATATTATGCTTCGATGACGCAAAGTCGATGATGGCGTCCAGCTGTTCCGTCGCCACCTCGAAGGCCGGCAGCCCATCACGTTTGCGGTACATCGCCTTCACAAGCCATGGGCCGACGATAACCTCTACCGGCATAGCCGAGGAGAAGGTTAAGTGACCCACGCTAGCGCTGTGCACCGAGCTGCCGACTATTGCCTGTTGCCTCCTAGGCGGAGACCTGAACAACCCATCTCTTGCGAAGGGGTTGTTGCCTACACTACTACCACTAATTGAAGGATTGACTTGGTTTTCCATTTTGGTCCCACGAGTTGCTCGGGAAAAGAGGTCCACCACGCCAGAGCCCAGCATGACGCGGTAAGGGACAATTACTGTGGAGGGTGCCCAGGTACCCCACAGGCTCCTTTAAAGGCCTAGCTCATTATTTCACCCCCTGGCCATGCATCCCCTCGGGTCGCTTAACGCCTTGGGATTAGGGGTTTGGGACAATGGTCTCCTTAGTCGCACCCACTCACTCTAGCTGATGTGAGAAGGACAACAGTGCCCAGGCTGCACTGCCAGCTAAGTATAAAACTCTTAGCTGGCGGTCGATTGTCATCGGAAGACCCGTGGAAGCGTGAGATTGGAACTTGTGAGTTCCAGAGCTGTGTAGGTCGCTCCTTCCCAGATGCCAACTCACCATTTCGTAGGTGGATGTGTTTCGGAAATGTCATATGTAGCGCTGATCGGCAAGATAATTTAGGGTAGGTTGTGCATTTGCAAGCGAACCCCTTTGTGGTCTATTAGGGTAACGATACTATTTTGGAGTTTTTGGCTATATTTTGTTTATTTTGTTACATAAATGTGGTTATAAATGTGATTATGAAAGAGGCCAAAGAGACACATGATTTTTTCTTATTTAACGAAAGCTAAGTCGAAAAACACGTAAAATATAACCAAAATTCCAAAATATATTCAGATGTCCAAAATACATCATTTACCCTATATTTTCTATTTTATGCAGTTTTGTACTACAACTAACGCTACTAAACTTATACTACGTTCAGAAAACAGGGAATGCGAGTGTGAACGCAACGATGACCAATACTTAAGGGCCAAACACATTAGATACGTTTGCATGCGTTTTGACAGTTCCCATGGGAAAACTGTCAAAACGCACGCAAACGCATCCATTGTGTTTGGCCCATTAGCTTGTGGTGGACCCGAAGAATCACTTAAAACTGTGATAGGGAAACGAAGCACTGAGATAACTTTAACTGGACCAAACCTATTATGAAACCACACAGATTATAGGACGCCTTTATAAAGCTATGATAAAACTTGAATACATGTAAAGCGCATTTTACACCTCCCGTGAACGTGAACGTGAACAAACTGTTTTTCGATAATAACTTCTTGATACATACTCAAATCGTGAGGGAATCATGTTCAAATGAAAGGCAGATGCTGCATTTAATAGTGAGATGCATAAAAACATGAAAAACATCAATAATATCAGATTTATGAGCATTCCACGGTCATGCCTGTGAAATCATCGTGAAATCGTATCTGTGGTGAACTCATCGCAAGTGTAAACGCGACGGTGAACATGAACGTGGAACTGTGGTGAATTCAAAAATACAAGGAGAATAGATTGATTCGGATTGGGAGTTCACACCGACCGAGGTCCGAGGGTGTTTACTGTTCTCGTTGAATCGGTTTCGGTGGGTTCCTGCTTTGTGTGTCGCTGTCGCTCATTTTAACACTCGTATCGGTTTGGTCGGAAGGAAACTAACTCAGTAGTTTCTCATAAATGAATTGTGTTTCTTTTTTATTAATTATTATTTGGTAATATTATTTTTTTTGTTTTAAATATTTTTTATTTCAATACTTCAATCATTCGTATATTCAATTGAAAAATTTATATTTTCATAGATAGATTACTTCATTCATAAAAAAATTAATTCATTCTTTTTCATCTTCTTCTTCCTCTTCAATGGCTCTATATTACCACTGAATCTTGGCCTGCTTCTTTACTCAATATTCCATTAACATTTCCACAGTTATTATTTGATGTTTATATTCTGTACCCGTCCATTGCATGGATATGTGTCTTATGTTGCAAGTACAAAGAAACGCTATGACCAGTGAGTCGAGATGGCCGAAAACCCGAAAAAAATCTTTTAGACCGCAACGAAAATCGAGAATACTCCGCCTTTGCTGACAAGGCTAACTAGAAACCATTGTATTTATTCATATTTTTTTTTAATTTTATGATTTATATTTGATGTAATAGTTAATTTAGGTACAAAAGAAATACGACTGGAAGATTTGGTTTTTTATTGGTGTTTTATTTTTACTAAATTATATTAATTTATACGGGTCTCCAGTTAGCCTTGCGAGCAAAGGCGTAGGATTCCCAACACAAATGGCGAGTTCGATTCTCGGTCCGACCTAGAATGTTTGCGGGTTGGAAACATTATCGGCTCCCTTCCAGTTTATAGTGTATCCATTTTACTTGCCACACAAGATACATACTTATGCGATTGACAGCTTTCAAATTATTACTCTAGAGGGTAAGCCAAGTTTCAGTGGAATGTAGAGCCAATGCACAATGGGAAAATCCGATTTCGAAGGAGGAAATTTGTTTAAACTTTCTTTACGAGCGATTTACAGAAGAAATCAAGGGCTTATTCGAAAGAGAATTTTCCAAGAAAATTCAGTGAGTGCTGTTTCATTGGACATGGAACACTTCTGTATGTAGATATTGAGCATGTTTTGCCCCAATGTTCCATATATCACGAGTTTTCATATTTTTTCTATATTTTATCTTTAGGAAATTTCTCTAAAATCATCATTTCACTGTGGATCCATAGAGGTGCACTAAATATGGTAATAGTTAGAAATTTAAGGGATTTAGGGGTCAAATAGGCATCAAAGTGCATTTTTTGTGAATTTTTCATGTATTCTGTAAAAATAAAAAAATATTTACAGATAATTGTTGATATTATTGTCCAAAAATGTTGTACAGACATTGATAAATGTTTGTGAAACAATAACTAATGAAGTAAATCATTTCGCAAAAGTATTGTTTTGTGATTTATTGGATAAAGCACGATTTTTAAATACTTCTCGATAGAGCCGATGCCGAACATTTCCAAACCATACCCGATCGCACAACGAGTCAAGAGTTATCATATTATTTGAGAGTCGATGTGACAATAGATAGGATGAGATCGGAAATATTCTTTTCTCATGCCTTTTCGCCCAAATTCCTCTATGCAATTATATAGCTCAATAATTGTGAGTTAATAGATGATGGAGTAATATTAATTTAATGATAATTTGTCAATTATACTATGAAAATAACAAATACTCGTATATTGCATTGAAAAATTGATTCGAGGGGTTTTTGAGGTCAACAAGCTCAGAAGATTATTTTATATTAAAAATAAATTCACAAAAATGCGCTTTGATGATTATTTTACCCCAAAACACTTTAATTTTCAACTTTTGCCAACAAAATATGTATAGTGCTTTTGAGGATCCACAATGAAAAGGAAAACACAATTTTAGTACAATATTTTAAAGATAAAAGGACGGAAAATATGAAAAAAAAATTGATTTATGGGACATTGGAGTAAAACGAGCTCAATAACTACATACAGTAGTATCCCGCGTCTATAAAAAATCACTCACTGAATTTCTTTGAAAATTTTCTTTTGAATAAGCTCTCATTCTCCTCTGTCGTCCGTAAAAAAGTTATCCTATTTTGTAAACAAAACAATATATATTTAATGAGCTTCTAGACTTGTATGACCCCAAAGTCCCATATAATTCAATACATTCAATGAAATATATGATTCTTTGTTATTTTCATTATATTATTGGCAAATATCATTTAAATTAATAGTATTTTCAGTTTCGCTGGTAAAAAATCGCGTCGATCACTTTTTATGCACCTTTAAAATCGTCGCCAATATCTTTAATTTAAATCTGTGTTAATGCAAAGCCAAATCATTAAAACATGCAAAAAAAAAGTACTCAACTTCTGGAAATATTCTGATTTTTGAAATCAAACAATTTTGTTCGTAGTTGATCTGACAGATCCTATGGCCATGTTTGCTGGCGACAATTTGCTTTGCGACGATTTCAAATTGACGCTGCCGGAAAATTCGAATAAAATGCATTTTGACGCTTATTAAACACCAAAATCGCTGAAATTTTCAACTTTTTCCAGCAAAATATATTTAGTACCCTTCTGTCGATCCACAGTCAAGAGATAAACACAATTTTAGAGCAATGTCCTAAAGATAAAATGACAAAAAATATGTAAACTCGTGATGTATGGGACATTGGGGCAAAACGAGCCTCATAACTACATACAGAAGTGTTCCACGTCCTTGATTCTTAAATTCTTTGGAAAATTCCTTTTTGAATAAGCCCTTAATCTCTTCTGTAAGTTGTCCGTAAAAAAAGTAATTATTTTTTCCTCTTTTGAAAGCGGATTACCTAGTGTGCAATGAAGGAAAAAATATATATTTTTTGGGTATTTTTTACAACACCATCATTATTGTTCATTAATTATAATTTGTTCATTCGCTTATTTATTGAGTCACTGATTTACTAGGTTTCAAAATAAATTTATTGATTTATTATTTTTTGTTGTTGATATATTAGATTTTTGAGTGATTAGTTTTTTAATTTCTTTTTAATTTATTAATTTTCTGCTCATAAAAGCATAACAAGGAAGCGGCAGTTTAGTAATTTATTAATTATTAATTGATTAATTTATCAATTTTTTTTATTCATCAATTTATTAATTTATTATTTCATTGATTTATAAATTTATAAATTTATAAACTTTTATTTATCAATTTGGTAATTTAATAATTTATTACCATACCTTTATAAACTCATTATGAAATATTTTTTATTATTTTACTATTCTATTTTTGATTATTTTATTATATTTATTTTTATTCAATAATTTATAAATTCATTTATTTCTGAATTTATTAATCTAAAAAATTATCCATTTATTAGTTTTTCAAATCAAATTTCATTCCCATTCTTTTGTTTATTCAAAGTCTTAGCTATATTAGTTATAAATGCTTGGCATACTTTTTCTGCTTTGCTACTACTGAATCGTTCGATATGCTTGTACATCGTCTCTGTCGTTCACGGTGAACAGATTTTCAGAATGCTTTTGCCATTCGAACGTGAACGAGCTCCGTGGAATTTTTTTACCTGATTTACCAGAGAAAGCTTCTCTCCTCTCTGATATATACACCATATACGCCATATATCCACCACAGCAATACAGGGAGAATGAAGAATCTAACAAGATGTGTAGATTGCCTCTCTGTCGTTTTCACCCTGCCTGTCTGTCTGGCCTTGTTTTTTTGGTACACACAAGCTCGTATGCTCTTTGCGTTATGACCATCCATGAGGTACAGATATTAATAATAATTATCATTCAGAATGTTTGTGATTAGGTATACCTATATGAGTTAATTCAATAAAGTTGTTTATTTGAAACAGTTTATGTGAGTTATTTACATAACTTGGATAATAACTATCAACAAAATCTTAGCACAGGAAAAATTATTGAATACATATTAAGACTTTCAATAGTAAACACAACAATTAAATACGGTACGGATATACGATACGTGATCAATTGAATTTTATACACGAAAACTTGAGCAAAAATTGGGATTTTTATTGGCGAACTGGTCAAATATTCAAACATTAATTAACACTATTCGAACAAATGAAAAATAAATTTTAAAGAAAATAAGATGAAGAAAAGTATTAAACAAATGTAAGCCAAAAGAGAAAGTCAAAAATTATATCTAGCAAAAGTAAAAAAAAAAAAATAAATAACTCCTCATCAAATTAAACTTGTTACTACCGCCATCGGGGGTGACAATGGGTCTGGGGGGTGAGAATGGGTCATTGCTCTCACCGGCAGTCTGGAGGTCATAGAGCAAAATCGTTCAAAAAGATCTCTTATATTTTAGTCTTCTTGCCATCAGATACATTCAATCTATTCTATAAGCACTCTAAGTGGTTGAAACAGTGACCCATTCTCACCCCCCGACGACGGTACATGTCAAAATCAATCGTTCAAATGGGATAGAAGTCACTAGATAGAAAATTAGAAGAAATTACTTCTCTTTTCGTTAATTCGTATTTTCTTAACTATAATTGCATAATTGAACATTATTGTATTAATGTGTGGAACAGAATGAATCATGTGAATTACATGCTCCGTGGGTAGTTTTGCCAGAACTCCTTTGATGCGAACCAGTCGAAAGATAATTATTTGGATTCAGGTCAATTGATCACCGGAACTTGTTAATTCAGCTTTGAACGGTGCAAAATGTATATATTTGGTAGCACAGTTGAAAATTTGCCATTCAGAAATCATTAAGTATATGTACCTACTGGCTTTTCATAACCAAATTCCCGAACATTTAAACGAAAAGATGATTAAAATTAAACAACTTGATCAACATCGTTCCGTAGATTACCCACTCAAATAATTCATATACATATATGCGACAATATGTTTCATTTTTATTTTCTTCGTTTACTACTGCACACTTACTTGCTGCCTGCATTCGTGGGCAATAATTCAACACTTCCAACTAGACTCGATTGTCCACGACGATGTTCACTGTGAAATTATCGCTCTTTCTCACCTCTTGTTCATGTTCATGTTCACGGGAGGTGTACAGAGGGCTTAAACGGCTTGTAAATAGAATTCTAATTGTTAATTGGGCATCGATGCTGATGGTACTTCCTTGCGACCGCTCCCGGCGCCTCCGTTGCTGTGCTACTGTACTCTCTTTCCACGAAAATCTGTTCGAACTGAGGATTGCAACCAAACCCACATGTTACTCGATTTTGATGTCTGTGCTTGGAATGTACGAACGGAAATGATTAGTTTACCTATTTCGAAATTATTTAACAGTAATTGATGATTGATAATTGAAAATCAATATTTCTCGGGTACTTATTCAAAAGGACGTATGTGATTTTGTAAACAAAGATTCAAACGTCGATTTGTCCAATCTGATAGCACTCCCACGCAAAACATCACCACAGACAGGTAGGGGAAGCCTTCGGCTACCTCTTGGTGGTGTTGGTTTGCGTGGGAGTGCCATCAGATTGGACAAATCGACGTTTGAATCTTTGTTTACAAAATCACATACGTCCTTTTGAATAAGTACCCGAGATTTTCGGAAGACTACGTTGCGTTGAAGAAGCGTTGTCTCTTCCTTGATCGAATGATGAAAAAAACATTGATAAATCCACCTACCGGTGTTGGTGCCTTTCTCGTACATATAAAAACAATATTTTGGCCATAATTTGTGAGCCCATAGTGCGATCTGGTTAATTTTCGAAAGGAAATAATGGGACAGAGTTCCCCGCCGAATGCATTTTGTTGCCATCAAAGTGTTGCGGTTAACAATAAGTGGCTTTATAATGAGTTAGTTTATTGACACACATACTTACACACACATATACAATACACGCACAGACAGACATCATCTCAGTTCGTCAAGCTGAGTCGAATAGTATATAACATGTTGGGTCTACAAGCATCTAATAAAAGGTTTGTTTTGGAACGAACGTATAGCCTTTACGTACACTTGCTTTACGGAGAAAAGCAGAATTGGAAATCCATCTAGAAACGGCCAAAATATTAATGTTCCAAGTCTATCATATTTTCGCGGCGCTCTTCGAGTTTCGCAAAGTGTACCCCAGTATAAAAACACAGACGTAGTCTTACGTGAGAAATCAATAGTATCCGGCACTGTTATTGGAGGTGTGTGCCGCTGCCGTCGACAGTCTTCGCACGCCGCCACCACCGACATTCTTGCATCAGCGCGCCGCCGTTCAAAATTTGTCACACCACTGGTCAAATTTGTAGAAGCCCACAGAAAAAAAATCGTAGATTCAATGGAGACATTCCTCTGTATGTTAAAAAAATATTTTATTTCATTAAGGAAGGCGATGTTTCCAATTTAGTTAAATATGCTCTGTTAAAAATGGTTTTTGAAAGAGAATGATAGTACTAACACTGACAAAAACTCCTAAACACTGGCAAAGCAGTTCCTAAACTTATATTATCCTTCCGTTGCCAATTTTTGTTGTTCTTAAGCCTGTTTTTTTCTTATAATTATTGTGTTAGGAACCATTCCTGAACCACACAGCTACATTCTTCAAAAAGTTTGTAGGGAACTTATCGACAATCCGAAGGTTGAAAAACGAAAAGGATCTTCGTACACAAACCATTCAAATTCAAACTCTTGCGTACAGCGTTGTAATTATGTCGTACATAAGAACCTACCACAACGTATTTCACGTGTTTCCACGGTTTTCCATCAATCAACCTGTTTTCCCATTTATGTCAAATTGCCCCTTCGCACATTAATGCTTTATGATGATGTTAACGACCGTGCTTGGTCATCAACTCTATATCCGGCAAGCGAATGGCACAGAGACCCCACAGCCAGCCACCACACGGACGGGTGATAGCGATGATGACACAAAACGAAAGCCATTTGTATTCAGCACGATGTTATTCCACCGATCATAAGCACTTGAGAAATTTAATATATCATAGAGCAAATTACGAATCCTTTTTGTTTTTGTGTTTCCCCATTTCGGGGAATTTTTCCCGACCACAGCAAAGACATCGGAATGCCGGAGCGTTTAGCCGGGACGATGAGGTTTTCCACGTGGATCGGTGGCGCTGGTGCTTGTAAGTGTGGGGCCAAGAAGTCGTCGGAACGCAAGGAATTCTCCAGGTTGGCAGATGATAAGCATTTCCATCGTTGAGCACATTTCATCGAGTTCCAGTATATATCTATTATTCCATACCTGGTGTGGTTTACCTGTCTGCCTTATCCGCAGAAGGGGTAACAATGTTTTGTGTTGCACGCCTAATCACACATAGAAACGTTTCGTAATGCTCGGATCACTCACGGAGTGCTGCTATCGTTCGTCTCTAGGCGAAAGTTTGGAAAATTGGTTTAGTATGCGGAATAGAGTTTCTTTCAGGGCCGCCGCCATCACACAGGCGTCGGGCGGAAGTGCCGAGGGTGTGAGGAAATAGTCGGAAAAAGTTTCCTTCCATCACTCGGCTGTTCTATTGCGGTTCAACTTTAGGTGAAAAGTTTTCCCTTTTGGATAATCGGCGCCGTTTCGCTCAGGTGGAAATATGTTTGCTGTGCATGGGGACCTTTCGGCCCGTAAGATTGTGCGATATTAAATATACTCTTGGAAAGTGCTAACTAAGTTTTCTAGGCTACAAAATCTAATAATAAACAAAAAACTTCTAGAGATGTGATAGACGCTTCAAAGTTGTCCACAAACATATTTAGCCTGTCACAGGCTTAGCTAGATAGGTAATAAAATATCGCCCATCCTTGTTTGAAAATGTTTTACATGGGGATCATTCCGTGAAGGTGAGAAACTCCGAGAGCTGCAACTCTAATCCTTCGGAAAATTCAATTTACGTCAGGTAAAACTTTAACGATACCTGATTGATCGATGTGCAGCAAGATTGGCTCAACTTTGTTGGTGCGTTTGCATACATAACGAGCAGCGAACCGGTACTCGGCAGCCATGAATAAAGCGCCTCTAAATCACGACTGACGCGTACATGGAACAGGTCACCCAACAATTTACAGCCATCGGAGAAGGGCCTGGCTTCGTCCTAGATTGGCATTGAGCCGAGGAATCACCAGCCGAAGGCCAGGCGGGGGCAGAATTGATGTCTAACTGTGAAGCAACCAATCAGCAGAATTGACTTTCAGTTGGAATTTATGGATGTACTTAGCATCGACCTCCGTAGCCAAGACGATTCGGAAACCGTTTTCACGGGGAGGTCTTTGAAATCATTGGTTTTGAATGTTCAACTTTTGGTCGACGTTTGTGCAAGAAAGTTGTGCTACGCAAACGAAATTAGGTCATGAAATAATTTATCAGACGGTAAGGATGCGTTGATCGAGTATAAGTTTAAATAATGTTTTACCTTGACCTCATAACTGTAACATCGTACACCATATGGCTCATTCAGAATGACATATCAAGTAACGAGAATATAAACATTTTGTAGATGGATTTTATTATCATTTGTAATATTATAATGTTGATACCTATTTTTCTTTTTTCAGATTAACCGGAACACAAGAGGCAATCATCCTGCATTGATTAAGGTATCGTCAAGGTCATTTGTATTTCTATTAGCTAATAAGTAGCAATCAAACGGATTGTGATGAGCATCTCAACCATTGGAACAGTTTATCAACTGGGCACTTTGATAGCTCGAAGAAATATTTAGAAAATACTGTTCGTCTTTTTGCCTTTCGCGTATACTATACGTAAAGGTTAAAGAATCACTTCAAAACCGAACTTTTGATAGAAAACTCGGGAACCCATAGTGTTGTATACCAATCGACTCAGCTCGACGAATTGAGGTGATGTCTGTATGTGTGTACTTAGCCTTATTCGATTTTGTTGTTTTCGACGCGGAATCCTTCCTATTTTTTCGCTATTAAAATTTGGTCCAATCGGCCATTGCGTTCCGGAGTTATTACAAAATATTATTTTCTCCCCATTTTTCCAAGAAGAAAATTTCAAAATTGATTTTTTTTTTTAAAACATGCTGGAATGTATTCAAATGAACGCAAATAAAAGTGAATTGATGGAATTGACTGAATCTATCTCTCTAAAGAGCAATTTTGACCCCTCTTATGTGCTTATTACATTTTATAACATACGGGAAAGGCACCATCACCGCAAAATGGATTATTCTGTTTTTTTGTATTGCGTTTATTTGAAAGGCTCATTCGTCATACGGCATAACGGAGCCAAAATATTTTGTTTTACATTTTTACAATTTTATTCTGAGTCTTAAAAACTAGGTCAGTTTGGGAAACCGAAACACTCGCGGTTGAGTCGAGGTTAGGGACTGCATTTTTGCCTCTCACGTAGAACAAAGTTGTACCGAAAGGCCATAGGATTACCCCAAAAATGAACTTTTATGAACTATGTTATATACCGATCGACGAACCGAGATGATGTCTGTTTGTGTATGTGTGTATGTGTACAAATTTTATAGCACACTTTTTGGGACTTAGCATTACTCACAACAAGTTGCATTCGATGGGGAATGCGGTCCCATTGTTTGCTATTGAAAATTGGCCCGATCGGACATTGCATTTCGGAATTATTGAAAAATCATTGTTTTTCCCAATTCAAAATCTTTTTTTTTTTTCAAAAATGTTGGCAATGCATAGTAATTAAGGCAAAAACATGCACAATGATAGATAAAATGCGATCGATTTTTTCAATACATTTTACGAGGCATCATCATTGCTATGTGGATCAATCTGGGTTTGCGCCAGTCCAAGTAATTAAGATGAAAAAGAAATCTCACTCTGGTACTTCCCAGAGGGACATTTCTCAAGAATTTTATTTCGTTCATTTTAACAAAAGTGAACTAAATAATATGAAAAGCTTGGAAAAGGCCTGTATTATGTCCCATGTCCGTGTTACATGGGAACATTTCCGCAGGCCTGGGGGAAATTTCCAAAACCCCACCCAGTGCCGTAAGTGCCAAAAGTGGGGTCATGGAACCAAATATTGTCACATGGATGCTTTGTGGTGGAACCTCTGCATGCATGATGCATGATTTGTGGTGGAACCTCTCACGCCAAGGACGCCTGTCCTGTGAGAGAAGATTCCAATAAATTAAAGTGCGCAAATTGTGGGGGCAATCATAAATCCAATTTCTGGGAATGCCTTTCACGCAAAAAAGTTCTGAATTCCTGTGCAAAATTGATGACGGGTAATTCCAATCGGATCCCAGATTCGGCGGGTAGAAATTTTACAAATGCTCAAAATTCGAAACAAGTTACCGGTCGAGCAATTCATACCCATCACAATTACCGAACAAATTTTGCTGCTCCTCAACGGGTAGCAAGCACTTCAGTAAATTCCAATTTTTCCAATGTACGAACGTATGCAAACATCGCTGCTGGTAGACAAAATTTCTCTTCTCAAAATGAAGTCATGTCCCAAAGGAAAATAACGGTCATGTTGCCGATTCAGGTAGCATGTCTGCTTCCGACTTTGATTTTTTAACTGAACAATTGCATCACATGATTGATACAATGTTCAAAGCAAATACCATACCTGAAGCTGTTTAGGTTGGTATAAAGTACACACACAAAATTGTTATCGAACTCCGTTTCAATGGATTTAAATAATTGTGTGAAAGTTCTAAATTGGAATGCCCGCTCTCTAAAGGGTAAGGAAGATGAATTATTCAATTTCCTATCAGTTCATAATGTGCATATTGCCATTATAACTGAAACATATTTAAAACCAGGATCCATATTTAAAACCATTAGAAGAGATCCAAATTATTTTATCTACAGAAATGATCGTCTTGACAGCGCCTGTGGTGGGGTCGCCATTGTCATTAATAGACGTATCAAACATAAATTATTTTCTTCGTTCGAAACCAAAGTTTTTGAAACATTGGGAGTTTCTTTTGAAACAAATTTTGGACAATTTTCCTTCATTGCAGCCTACTTGCCTTTTCAATGCAATGGGCAGCAAAAGAATTTGTTGAAAGCTGATCTTCAAATTCTAACTCGCAACAAATCAAAATTCTTCAGAATTGGTGACTTCAATGCCAAACACCGTTCATGGAATAATGCTCAAAGCAATTCCAACGGCAAAATTTTATTTGAAGATTGTTCTACGGGATACTATACTATTCAATATCCCAATGACCCAACTTGTTTTTCATCCACTCGAAATCCTTCGACAATTGATTTGGTTTTAACAGATTCAAGTCAGCTGTGTGGCCAATTCGTAACTCATGCTGACTTTGACTCTAATCACCTTCCTGTGACATTAGAAATCTCACAAGAAGCCATTTATAATCCAATCAGCTCTACTTTCAATTATCATAGAGCTGATTAGGAATTATATAAAACATATATCGAAAGGAATTTTGATGTTGATATTCCTTTGAATACCAAAAGTGATATTGACAATGCGTTCGTATCTTTGACATATTCAATTGTCGAAGCCAGAGGCATTGCAATAGGACGAGACCAGTGGCATTCTAGCTGAAATTCCGCTTGAGGCCCTTTCAAATCATTTCAACAACACTTGTACACCTGCTGGTATAAATTGCGATATTGACACTACCAAACGAGAGGTGGCGATGCTGCGTATTTATATCAATGTAAATTTGTATATACAGCAGTGACAACTGTTGTTGAATGGCGTAAGTTTTGAATGTTACTTTTGTACACTCTAGGTGGAGAGCAGTCATAAAGAAATTTGTAGTAAACCGCTTGAGTTTAGTATGGAGCGGTAATCAGATCTCAGTTATTATTTAAAGTTGCAAAATGCAATAAGGGCATAAAAAATCAGAAAAAAATTTGTAGCTTTTCTACCTAGGTCACATATCGCTGTGATGCTTAGTTAGTGAGAACGGGTGATTTGTCCATACAAGAAAATTCATTTTACTACAAATGTTGTGGCGCCATCTCTTTCAACCAGCACCTTTGGCCCTGTCCTATTCCTAAATGTGAAATTAAATTCAACTCCATTATTATTGACGACGATCTTCAGCTACTGATCCGTCTTAAAAATGTGAGGCGAAGGCAATACCAAAGAACTCGCGATCCCACGTTGAAAGTTATTTGGCGTGATTTGCAAAATGAAAATAAAAAAACGTTTCGCTATGCTGAGAAATACCAACTTTGAGAATAATGTCTCGAAGTTGGATCCCAGAAACCCTTTTAAAAACTAACGAAAATTCTTTAAAAACCCAGATTAATCCACCTACAGTGAGATTTTGACCCTTCCTTAGGCCCCAAACGCAATACAACGGAACGGAAACGGCAAATTTGACAGAACATATATGGGCTAACTGTCAAATTTTCCGTTTCCGTCGCCGTTCCGTTGTATTGCGTTTGGGGCTTTAGTTATAAGGATTTTTTTCCGGACTCCAGTATTTAAACCGAGATAAAACTACTCAGCTTCCCACGGTGATTTACCGTGAAGCTGACAAAATAATTGCCTACCCAAAGGCGGATGTCATGGGTTGAATGACAACTTAACGAATGATAACGTACTGTGCTTCATGCTGCCTATCTATAAGGCGCTCGTCGGATTGAATAACTATTGTGACATGGTTAGTAACTATCGTAACGGTGGTTTAATATATTGTACTGTTAATTTCCAGAGACCTCGATATTAATTAATCCAGAACTAACTAAATCAGTCATTGATCTGAGCGAAACTCAATAGCGTTCAATAATAACATATATTTCGCCTTATGGATGCCTAATTTGGTAAAACTAAACTTTTTCAATACCTTAAAAATGAGCGAGATTTTTATGGTAGTAAATTTCAGAACTTTCACACATACGCACACATACATGCATACAAGTGATCTATTAGTGTCTCAAAACATGCTCACATTTGCTATCTAGCTTCCACTGAAGAAATTTTTGAAATCCCTTTCAATTTTTACGTTTTTTGCTTTTCTGAGAAGATTTTTTTGTACATGCTTCTATATGTTCCTAAATTAAAATCATTTGTTTCTTTGAAACAAATCAGAAAAATAGGCATAATTCCATGTCATATTATTTGTTATGATTATATTTTCAATGTCAAAGTGTATTTGTTTAAAATACCATACATTTTATTTAATAATTCACGAGATTTCTTGATAGATCAATACGTAACACACCTGCGTAACGCATACAAAGTGAAATTATAGACACTTCCGAAGGAAGGGTCAAAAAACCTCAAAAGCGAATTAAAGCGCTTAAAGAGGGAAATAAAATTTTATTAACAAATGGCGAAAAGGCTCAAAAACTTGCTCAGCAGATCGAGAGTGCCCATATTCTTATTCTAGGTCTCACTAGTCCAATTGAGGATCAGGTTACACGGAGCTTCGAAGACATCCTCAATCAAGAGAATGTTTTTGACCCTTCGTTGGGAACTAATTTGGATGAAGTGAGATCTAATACTAGATATTTAAAAATATGAAAGCCCCGGGTGACGAACGTATTTTCTACATACTTATCAAAAAACTTCCTGAGAGCTCTTTATCCTTTTTGGTTAATTTATTTAACAAATGTTTTCAATTGGCATACTTTCCAAATAAATGGAAAAACGCCAAAGTTGTTCCTATTTTGAAGCCGGACAAAAATCCAGCTGAGGCTTCTAATTATCGCCCAATCAGTTTGCTTTCTTCAATAAGCAAACTTTTTGAAAAGATTATTTTAAATAGAATGATGGTTCATATTAATGACAATTCTATTTTTGATGATGAGCAATTTGGTTTTCGCCAATGGCATCAGTTATTAAGAGTAACGAATTTAATTCGGCTCAACAAATCTGAAGGATATTCGACTGGAGTTGCTTTTCTCGATATAGAGAAAGCATTTGACAGTGTTTGGCATGAAGGTTTGATTGTAAAATTCATTAATTTTAAATTTCCTCTGTACATTATTAAACTGATCCAAAATTATTTATCAGATCGCTCTCAGAATTCTAAATCTGATAGATTACCTGCAAGAGCTGGTGTTCCCCAAGGCAGCATACTGGGGCCCATATTGTATAATATTTTTACTTCTGACTTACCTGATTTACAACCAGGTTGTCAAAAATCTTTGTTTGCAGATGCCACCTTCGTGTCATTTGTAGTTGATTGCAAAAAAGTTTGGATATTTTCTCCACTTACTTGCAAAAATGGAAAATTTCCCCGAATGCTTCCAAAACTCAGCTTATAATTTTCCCACATAAGCTGAGAGCTTCTTATTTGAAACCTTCTAGCAGACATATTGTCACTATGAATGGGGTTCCAATTAATTGGTCTAGCGAAGCTAAATATTTAGGACTTCTGCTAGATCAAAAATTAACTTTCAAAAATCACATTGAAGGCCTTCAAGCCAAATGTAACAAATATATTAAGTGTCTATATTCACTTATAAACAGAAATTCAAAACTTTGTTTTAAGAATAAACTTTTGATTAACGAACAAATTTTTAGACTAGCCAGTATGCTGTGCCAATATGGGCTAGTTGCTGCAATACCAGAAAGAAGGCACTTCAGAGGATTCAAAACTAAAATTTTGAAAATGATTCTGAAGTTGCCTCCGTGGTATAGTACCAATGAACTTCATAGAATTTCTAATATTGAGACATTGCAACAAATGTCCAACAAAATAATTTCTAATTTTAGACAAAAATCGTTGCAATCTTCTATTGCCACGATTAGCTCCTTAGTATAAATTAGGTTAAGTTTAGTTTAAGTTTAAAACATTATAATTCCTACATGGTTCAATTCAACCAGAGGAAATATTCTAACTGCCTGAAGAGGCAATTGAAATGTATTAATAATAACTAAAAATGTAACAAATAAAGATGATAGTGTTAAAAAACCACGGAACACCTAAGAGATGAATGCATGTATTAGATAATTAGCAAATAAAATTAGTTTAAAAAATAATTAAAAAAAAGGTCTTCCAGGTGACTTATTGGGGCTGCGCAAACCTCCTATCTCGTCGGAGGACCGTCGCTTGTGCAATTTGAGCGGGACACGGTCGTTTTGGTGGGGCCTGCTTGCGGATACATGCAGCTTTTTATAAGAGTTAAAGAGGGCCCACTGTCAATCCCTACCACATCCTAGGCAAGCCCTCCTTAGCCGTGCGGTAAGACGCGCGGCTACAAAACAAGACCATGCTGAGGGTGGCTGAGTTCGATTCCCGGTGCCGGTCTAGGCAATTTTCGGATTGGAAATTGTCTCGACTTCCCTGGGCATAAAAGTATCATCGTGTTAGCCTCATGATATACGAATGCAAAAACGGTAACTTGGCTTAGAAACCTCGCAGTTAATAACTGTGGAAGTGCGTAATGAACACTAAGCTGCGAGGCGACTCTGTCCCAGTGTGGGAATGTAATGGCAATAAGAAGAGGAAGATCCTAGGCAAACCCCACAACTCGCAGATGGTCTAGGGATGGATCGTCAAGCCCTTGGACATAGTTCCTTCTGCCAACAACCAATCTATTTAATGATCCGTCGGCTATGTGACAACTGCAACCTTCGTTTATTGAGATACAATGTGATATATAAAATTAGTAAGTAACTTTGGGATCGTTGGTCATGGTCGTTCACCGACTCAACGTTGATCCTCTGCTCGGTCATGGGCTTTTCCCGACTCAATCCTTGTTGGTCATGGTCCTCTACGCCGACAAGCGTAGACATAATATGTACTACGCTTCAACAAGAGTAGTACATATTATGTCGTTAAGATTAAACAGTTACACATTATAAATTACCTTATTCTGGCTAGGATCACCAATGTGATATCCAGGAATTTATGAATAGCAGAAACACCGTTTGTCAGCTCAACATTATCGATATGTTTATTATTCTCACTCTTCATACACACTACACGCACAC
The DNA here is from genome assembly GCF_024139115.2 of Armigeres subalbatus. Lineage (NCBI taxonomy): Eukaryota > Metazoa > Arthropoda > Insecta > Diptera > Culicidae > Armigeres > Armigeres subalbatus. Next base: position 168,783,972 of record NC_085141.1, on the reverse strand, counting down.
TGCTGGTTACCCAACTAAAGGTAGTAATAGTTATTGAGATGCCACACAGAGCAAGCCTTTTTCTTATTAAAGGCCGCCTTCTTCACCTCTTAGGGCTCAAACCACGTTTAACCACATGAGAATGTGCGGCTGCGGCTGGTTAATCAGTTCAGTGCGAGTTTTCTCTTGTTTCGGACAGCAGAACGATCGCGCGATCTGCCGAAATATTGTGTTCTGCATTGCGCGGCCGGTAATAAGAGTAGCCATCGAGCAAGAAAAAACTATATCCTATCACAAGACAATCGTGGAGATGCAGAGGTCTCTGACACTGAAGACGACCACACAGCTGCGGTCGAAATACGTATCTGCAAAGATAACAAAACGTAGTGGAATTAAATGGAGAGTACTAAACTTGTCTTAGACGGTTGTCACGCTGATAAGTCAATATGAAGTATGCTTGAGCATAATCACATAATTCTCAAGTGTAATAAGGTTTTCAACAGAATTTGGATCAGAATATAAAAAAATCCCGAAATTTCTATATTTTTATATTTATACCGATATAAAGCTGAACTTATATAAAAGTGATGAGATTCGGAAGCACACATTGCACGATGAATTCATTTGAAAGCAGCACAAATGCTGGGATATTGCCTTATCGGCTATGGTATATAAACCGGAACGTGGCGATTTATCACAGATTGCTTCTTCTGTTACAATAACTCTATTGGTCAAAAATCAGTTATTTGACTTTGAACAAATGAAATCAGAATTGCGTACATGTAATTTTGTAAAATTAATTCAATAAAATTGCGCGTAAAAAAATAAATTTTGTTTCGTTTCATAAAATTTAGAATTAAATGGACCTTGATTTCGCATCATTTCGAAGTCTCAAAAGTAAATCTATATTTCATTTCGTTTCGCTTCGAATCAACAAAGACATTTTAAATTTCGTTTAGTTTTGTTAGAAAAAATGTTGGTGTTGTATACAAGACACGATAGTCGACGTAAACTACGTAAAACCAAATATAGAACACTGAACCAATTATTCCACTCTATACAGAAGAGAAGGAACTATCTCACCGACACGTACTACCCAGCTTTAGCAGCATCTCCCACTCCGCGAGGAAGTTGGGACCCTGTACTGTCTAGCAGCTGGGCCACCCCATTCATACACCACAGTTAAACAATTCACAATACCCTAAAAGTAGGCAATTCCCAAGGATTGGAATGCGCTGCATAGGAGATGCATGATGCATGAAAGAACTAAAATTTTCAATAGTTTAACGTTGGTACTCAATAGTTTCAATACTACTGGCAGATTGGTGGAGAATTTGTGAATCGATTGATATATAAATTTTTAAAATCCATTGAAAGATAAAGGACCTATTAATGTTACAAATCTTACATGATTTCGTGACGGTCCCCAATTTTGAAATTTTCATTTTACACCCTGTACCCGAGTCTTCCCCTTAGACGTAGTTTACGTCAAAAGTGTTTTATCGCATACCCTTACTAGTAACTATTAACATGAATAACATGTTTTCCTAGAAAATGTTGGATATTCCGCAATAACTACTGTGTAGACCGCATTGTGCCGGAAACAATAAAGAAGATAAAGTCAACCCTGTCTTCCAATGCCAGTAAATTTTTCAGATAACATGTTCCCAGCGAACTGAAAATCTTCGAAATTGGCAATAAAGCGTCCCCATCAATTAATGATTCCGGTCCAGAGGCGAGAATTTTCCATCCTTACCCGGCTGAAACCGAACTTGACAAACAAAGCCAGGGTCGCCGGGAAGTGAGTCCGGTGAAAACCGTCTATCGCCACAAACAAGCGTCCCTTCACCAAATTTTGCTCCACAGCTTCCAAACTCTTCGTGCTCTTTCCGGTGGCAGTCCACTATTGGACCCCACACCATGGGAAACATCCATCAGGAATGTGTCACTAGTTTCCCACCCACAGGATTGAATTGGTGCTTTCCAACAAATAGACCAAAGAAATTGTGTCATCCATTAATTGCATAATTTAAAATAATTTAAAATTTGACAACTGCAAGCACGTTTCCTCTTTGAACGAAATGTTGTCATATGGGATTGTACGGCTGTGGCACACCCTTCCAAACGTTGCATATTTTGTGAACGGCACTCGAAAGGTGCCCATTTTGCGGCGGGCATTTTAAAGCATCCAACATCTGATAAGACAGAGCCCAGGTTGGAAGGGACACAAAGGACCACCGCCGTCATCGCTGTGGGAAGGTGCTAAACCGTGTGGCCCACCAGTGCTCGGTTCACATTGAAGCTGATGGGCGCACTTTGATTGTCCGCTTCCATACCTTTCTAAATCTTATTCCAAACCATTGGGGGTTGGGGGTGCAAACAAGTATAATGCGTGTTTTCATTAGTTCACTGGGTCGTTTCTCGATCGTTATCTCAATTCCAACTCGTATTGCGCCAAATTTATACGCAACAATTAAAGCGCCTAGCTATCCGATGACGGTTCCGCTTCAGTGTTACGCCTTTAAAACATTCATGCTTCAATTTCCCTTGCTACGACAATTTCGAATTCTGCAAAGAGTTTTGCATAAATTCATTTCTCGAACGTTTCTTTTCATAACATCTTTGGAATGAAACGTAAACTTAAATTGGTTTCGTGGAATGTCCTTGGAAAAGCAATTCCAACAAAACCCCGGAGTACTTTCGAATTCCGATGAGAAGTTGCATTTAACTGTGAAATTTCAAGAATGAAATGGTTCGCCAATCTGAACTTTCGAACAGTGAACTTTTCCATGGTCGATGTTGGAGGAAACATAATTTGAGAGAAAATTTTAACCTTAACTGGTTTTGTTAAACGTCAATTTCATTTTATTTACATATTTTCTGCTCCCTACGCAAGTTTTTAATTTTTTTTGATCTTTATTATCGTGATTTTTTATGTTTACAATAAGTTCATCACGTATGTTTTTAAATTGTAAATGATAGGTGTTTGATCTTTTCGTACTTTATGTTACAATTCATATTGCTAAATCTTTTTATTTGGCATTTATTTGGTATAAAGAAAGGACTGCTTCCAGTAACTAATTCGACTAATGAATACGCGATGCGATGGGTCGTGAGCAAGAAAATTGGTTTCAATTGCTGAAATAAAGGGAGATATATTTCAATGATATTCGCGCGTGATAGAGTTATGAACAAATTATTTCGAATTTTGAGTTGCGCATTCTCAGTGGGGTGGGTAGCACACAAATCTACTCTACAAAAGCCCTTGAGGTCGAACCACTTATTAATGTGAACCCGGGCACAGCGAGGCATAGCAATTAGCATATTTTATGCTTCTTCCTGTGATAACAGAGGTGAACATGGTCGCTAAATAGCAAATATCTTTTATTACTCTTCCATTCTTCCTTACTGATTGAAAGAATGTGGCCGTCGACGGTTATCGATCTTGTTTATTTGCGTTTATTTTCTGTCGACCTAATCCCTCACGAGTCATAATCACTGACGCAATGAAGATGACTCCCACGTCTAGATCGTACATATCACTCATCAATACATGGGCTGGGACCTACGGCTTTCATTTTGATCCAAAGGAAGGAAATATCAGGCACGCTTACCATTCAACCACCAACGCACCGCCTCGCGCCGTTAATTTATCGATCTTTGGAGTCATTGAAACTTGTACGGTGCGAATGGTTGACCAATTTCAGCCAGTCATTCAGCTGATTCACAACTCGTGTGCAAAACATTCTCAAATAACTGTTTTGTCTATAGGAGTGTGAAACTTTGTCTGACAATATCTGCATACGTGTTATTTGAATTTTTTTTAGCAATATCGAGGTTGTTAGCAATGAATTGCACCACTAAACTGAAATTCAGTGCTTTTCTTTGTTCTTCCATATGAAACTCGCCGTATTTGATCGGACTATTGCTCCTTACCAAGTAAAAGCGACACGAGCCCGTTCCGAACGAAATATTGCCACTTAAAAAACCTGAAAATTATAACCTAGGTGTTAATTGATTGCCGCATCGTTAAACGATGCAATGTGAATTCACTGGACTTGCATGTTCTGAAGAAGGAAAAAGAAATCAGTTTCCTTCTAGCTTACTACCACCCAGGCTATGAGTTAATAGAGAACGTTCACCTCATCTGTGCCAACAGTTTGAACAAAAATTAGCGAACATGAAGATGCGTTGCGGTTCCTGATTGAAATTAGAAAACAGAAAAATCCCTGAACAGGTTTCAAACATAAAGGCACCCAATTATCACTTACGTGGTGTCCAAGTCTTTTGTGCGTATTTTGGAAACCAGTTTTCCTGCGAGAAATGCAAACGCTTAATCGAAGGCATATGTCGCAAATTTGTCTTGTTCCCTAACTCTATCCCGTAGATTTGGGATGCATGATTATTCGATCAGTGTCGTTCAGAGTGTGCTAGCATGGAGGTTACACAAGTGCTTTCATGGACTGTGGCGGGTTTGGCTGTGATAGCCATCGTAGCTCACAAATGGAAGTATAGAACTTTGAGGGCGATTCCCGGTACGAAGCCGGACTACCCCTTCCTGGGAAATATTCCTTTGTTTTTGAAAGGAGGCAGCGCTTATATGAAGATTTTCCGCAACGAGAATCGCATGTCGAAAATATGGCTAGGCCCAGTCCCACTCATCCATGCACAGCATCCGGAGTTGGTGCAGACGGTGCTCAACGAGTGCCTCGATAAACCGTTCGCATACGATTTCATGGAGCTTAGTCCGGGACTAATCGCGGAAAGATGTGAGTGAAAGTACCGTCAAGTTGCGAGAGGTTATTATTTTCCGATTGACCCGTTCCGACAGATAGCAATAGATGGCGCGAGCACCGGAAAACGTTGAGTCCCCTTTTCAACACGAAAATTTTGAACAGCTTCGTACCGATTTTCGAACGAGCAACCAAAGACGTGATGAAGCGTTTGGATGTGGTTTCCGATGGAAGGGATTTCGATTTGCTCGAGTACACCAGCACCTGCAGCGCGAAGATGGTTCATGGTACGATGGTGGATACAATAAGCGTATCGGAGGAAATCATAAGAACGTTGATTACGAATTTGGAGATGTAAGTTCTGGGTGGTAAGTCACTGTGGAGATGTGTTCAAACAGTCGTTATGAATTTAAACCAGCCCTCGATGAAACCATGATATTATTGGAAGTGAATGACTCAACCCTTTGATTCGATGAACGTTTCCTTAGCACTAGTGCAGGGTGTGCAATATACTCCATTTAACGGATATTAGTGGAAAAACAGTTATGAGTCCGGTCCAAAATACATTCCTTGAGCTTTTTTATATTCTCCCCATTTTACAAGATTTGCCTTGTTGTACATTGATCTCATTCTTAAAACAATTATACATTTGTTATTCGTGATGCATTTAAGGTCAATCGCGGCAGAAGTAAAAACTACTACTACAATGGCCACGCTGTTACCCTTCCTTCGCGTGTTTTGAGGGCACAAAAAAATCTGAAAATCATTTTTGATGCATTCATTTTTTTATGCCCTTCAAAGCTTGAGATAGATTTGAAATTAGATTGTAACGGATTTTACTTTAAAAAGTGTGTAAAATATTGGCTTGTTCCAAAATAGCCCTTTTGTAAGAAGAACACACGACGTTAGCGCAGTTGGTCACTCGGGTTTCAAACACAAAAAATTACCTTTATTAGACTTGTGACATGTAACCGACGCGGATAACTTATTCACATTGCCACTGCAGCGCGCCGTCGACGAAAAGTAACGAAACGCTGCCGCAGTAAAACACATTACCCAATTTTTATCACGTCACTCAACATGCAAAACGGACATTTCAATCACTTCTCCTTAACCGTTTTTCATCGCAACAAAATGCATTCGTCGAGAAATAGGTATATGTGTAGGTGTCATTGTATGCTGTTCACATCAGAGTGTCAACTATTAGCGTGATGCAAATAATAGAGGTCAAATCTGGTACGTTTTGGAATAATTCAAGCATAATTTTTCATAACGAGGTATGTAACAAAAGTAAACAAAACGAGGTTTTTAATACAACGTGACAATCACACGCATCGATTTTACTGATTTCAGATCTTAAAATTCTTTAAGTCAATCTTTTTACGTATCGACGTATGTAAAAATTTATATTTTTGAAGTCTCACTGTTACATACGTCGCTTTAACATATGGGAACTAAGAGCGACCTATGTAACAAAAAAGCAAAACAAAACAAAACTGCAGCCAATCGTGCACAATGGAAAACCGACCAATGTTCACCGACATACGTGCAGCATACCGGTGTATGCTGCATTTTTATATAAGTTTTAAAAAAAGATTTAGTTTTAAAACAGTTTTAGAAAGAGTTTTGCCAATTTTCTGCGAAGGATTTCTCGAATCCTCATAATTGTTACATACGTCGTTAAGAAAAATGTTGCTTGAATTGTTTTGAATTGAGAATGAATGTTTGTAGGTAACTTGTTGCAGCAGAAAAAAGTGTAATATGTTACATATGTCATTATGTCATGTATGTCATTCAATCGCAATAGGCTCGTTTATTACAAAACCGGGTTGTCAGGATGGGAACATCATTTGCCATTCTCTTGTTTAGTTTCGTCGAAGGCCATGTGGGATACGACTCTTCATTGAATGAGTTCGTCTCGTTACCATGGATAATGCGGACGATGTTTTCCAAAGAATTTCCCTCTCTGGATAGAGCAAAGACGGTCGCGAACCTCACTGCAGTGAAACGAAAAGGTTATCCACGGCATAGTTACCTGTGATTTATTTTTTAGATCTCGCGCTTAGTTTCATAGGGGCGTAACTGTATCGATCGATTTTATATTTTGTTAATAACTCAATTGTTATGAAAAATTCAACCGTGATTATTTATTCTGGTGCAAGATACAATCATCCTTTATCACACCAAACCATTAAATCATCGACAAACTTGTGCAATTCGGTACAATAATAAAAAGAAAACAGCGACGAAGAGAACTCGATCTATACAGTAACGCCCCTATGAAACTAAGCGCGAGAAATGTCACGAATTTAAACTGGTTCAAGGGAAACTTAAGCCAGCGGATCGAGAGATCTTGAGTTCGAATCCACCCGTAGTGTTCTATTTTTTATTGTCTGTTCTAATTTAATTTTAATTTGTTATTGAACGTATCTTTTAAGATTTAATATATTTATGAGCTTCCAGACAAGATTTTTTTTTATTCGGCCGTCTTAAATCTATTGGTAAAAGCTCTAGAACATTTGAGTCGTGACCATCAAAATTACAACGGTCAAAGCTGCTAAAGGTCATGGAACGAAGCAACTTGCTATCACAGACAAACAGACATAACACTCGAAAAATCTCCTTCGTTCACTGATTTACTGGTCGATTGAAATAATCATTAGTTGGCCAATCAATCACTCGTGGCGCGCGCATCGGATTTGCTCGAGTTTGACGTTTGCTCACTACTGCCATCTGGTTCGTGATTTGCCCAACTAACTCAAATCAACAGATGTCGTTAGTGTTTGAATGACGATGGATTTGATGAGTGAATGTTCAATGTGTTATGTCTGTTTGTCTGTGTTGCTATGGTTACCTGTGATTTCTTGATTGCTAGCACTGCCCGGACTGCTTTGTCTCTTCCTCTCTGCAAAGAAATTAGAAAACAACAAGGCCAGTAAATGTCGAAATTTATGAATAATTAAAGAGAAAGTAAATCTGCACGCGCAAGTTTCTAGGGAAACTTCCTCCAAATCTTGACGTTTACTGGCCTTGTTGGCCTTGTTCGGGACTTACAGAATTTTAATTAAATTGCAATGAAGGTGTGATTGAAAAAGAGTGCCATGTATCGCGAACATTTTGCTCGTTGCACAACGAAACGTGTATAGACATATGGTTTTTGTTAAGGCCTCTCGTTCGCCACGTCATGGATTCGAAGTTGGTCTGAGCTAATTTATATTTTTAGTTTCTGACAAGTCTTTTTTCAATGATTTTATTATCCGACCTCCATGCTGTCAGTAAGATCTATGACCCATTCTTACCCCGATGAAGGTACTAAATAGTTAAGCACCAGCTATTTTGGCGTAATCGAAAAAACGATAATTTGGTGTCAGTAGCTAAAACTGGTTATTTGCGGGAGAGACGATAAATCCGTTTGAACACTGTTGTATTGACTTGGCAATTATTCTATACTAATAATTGATTTGACTCGGATTTTTTTTTTCAGCAATTCAATGGGACACTCTTTCAGGACATTTTTTTTGGGAATTCCTCTAAATATTCCATACAGAATTATCCTTTCAATTTTCTTCGTGATTTTAGCCAGAAATTCTTATGGAACTTGCTCCATGTAAACTTCCTTAAGGAATTTCTAAAGAAAGTTCTACTTCGGAAGTTTATCCAAAAATCCTTTGAAAATTCCTCCTCGAATTCCTTCGAAAATCGTTCCTGAAATTTATTTGAGAATTTCTCTAGAAACTCCTTCGGGAATTCCTTCGGAAAATTATCCAGATTAGAGGTGTGCGCCGGTCCGATATTAAGCAACGGCGGCGTTGGTCATAATTTTGGTCAGCGGCGGCAACGTTTTCGGCGTGACGCTGGAAGCTATTTTTGCCAGCGGCGGCGGCGTGAGTCAGCGTGACGATTTTTTGCTACGTATTTATTTGTGCACACACATTCAAAGGCACACTATGGAAGATCCATTAATTACGTAACGCAAAAAAAAATGTCCGTTTTCAACCCCCCTCACCTCTATGTTACACTTTTTGAACGAATCATTAATTTGTTTGTATCACCCAACAAGCGGATGGCAGATTTTAATACAGTTCTGCATAAGAACCTTACAGAAACTGTATAATAATTGTGCAAATACAATTTCGGAAGATTTTAATACAATTGTTGTATTGAAATAATACAGATTTGTATTATTTTAATACAATATTTGTATAAAAAGCTTACAGAATTGTATATGCCCAGATTTTATACAATAATTGTCAGATTTGTTTTTTGGGTGTATGGATTTTCATACTTCGGGCAAGCCCCCTCCCCCCTCTGAGCGTTACATAATTTATAATCCCTTAAGATCGTTAAACTGAGTCGATTGATATAGAACACTGTGGGTCTCTGCACACTAACTTTTTTCTATTTTGAGCTCGGCAACATTGGGCAGAAAATTTCGTTTATTACAGATTCTTAGCAAAATATTCGCTGTATCTCAGCAACTGAAACGTCACTTTTACTTAGATCTCGGCAAAAATCATATTTGTTGAAACTCGGCGGTGCCCACCTCGGGAAAATAAACAAAAAAATGCTGAGATCTCGACGAAAAAAATTAAGTGTGTGAGCCTCCTATAAAGATTGAGCTTTTGGAGTGATGCTATAGCGATTAGGTACAATAATGTACACAAGCAAAAAGGCAAAGTTCTTCGTCAACATTTTGTTGAGATTTGGAGGACAACAAGTTAATGTAAAACGGATGTATCAGATATGAGATTTTATTCTATGAATATGAGGCATTTGAACTTTTCATTGTTTTGCATATTTTATTTACGAATATTTATTTGTGTAAAATATACTAACCTTTTGGCCGTTGCGGCAGCTGACTTGCGAGGGGGTTTAGTAGAAGTGTTCACATAATATTTATAAATTTCCGCCATCTTTGCTTCAGTCACCTTGTCGTTAAATGAATCATCAAAGTTATTCACCTTTTCTTCAGATGGCTGTAGGAGCTCGAATTCAGCACATTTAATGCAAGCTGCGCAATAGCAGTCCAAATGTCCAATGTTGTTCGATTCGGGGAGTTTGCCAGGAATATCGATAATTGTTGTTTTCGATCTTGTCAAATTGATATGACGAGGAAGAATAGATCCACCACACGCCGCTCTGGGTTGACAACAGGAAACCAATGACACTGGTACTGGTTGAATGTTTGTTTAAAGTCAAATCCAGGATTTATTCGTTGGATTCATTTTCCTGATTCGCATCGGAAAACAGTGGAGATTTCGGTGCACATTCATTTGAAACGTTGGTGGCCTCCAGAGTGATCTGTTCACATACAAGAATATCATCTGCTTCATTATGCTTTTCTCCTGCTTCGGCGAGTATAGTCGGAAACGGACAACTCTTCCACTAATACGTTTACACGATTTGCCTGCCACTGACCGTTCGTTTCCGGAGCTTCAAACGCTTCTGGAGTATCCATTCCAATAAGGTCTGCAAATCGTATTTCGGGTAGAAGTTCGTCGCAACTTGTTATCGAGAGCTCGGCGAAGTGGCATTCATATTTGTCCAGACTTTCTCAGGACAATGTTGCATTTGCCGTTTCAGTCTGTAGCGGCACATCAGAGGTCATTTCAAAATCATCCGAAGAAGATGAAGATGGATCAGAAATCTCACGATAGTCTAAAATGGAAGTGAAGTTTTTGTCAAACTGATTTTTTCGACGGATCAGCTTCCTTTCTAGAAACGTAAAATATGTAAACAAGAAAACTCTTACAATCGACTTTTACATCCGGCTGCTCAATTTCCCGTATATCTTTGTCCGCTAGTTGTGCACTGGATCGTATTTGATCCGCTACCGGATCCGCAGCTGCCTTCTTCCTCGCAATCCACCGTACGAACGCGGCTTTACGTTTGTTTTTCATTCGCGACATTGTAACTTTTTTACTCGTACGCGGTTCGAGGTTCACGGTCCACGGCTTGTTTGTTATGATTTTTGTTTGTCACACAGCCGCTTGCGAGAAGTGCTGCCGATTAAGGGTATGCGATAACACACTTTTTCCTAACGAAACGAAACGAAACGAAATTTAAAATGTCTATGTTGATTCGGATCGAAACGAAACGAAATATAGATTTCTTTCGAGACTTCGAAACGATACGAAATCAAGGTTCATTTAATTCGAAATTTTTCGAAACGAAACGAAATTTTGATTTTTTTTCCGCGGAATTTTTATTGAATTGATTTTACATTATGTACGCAATTCTGATTTCAATTTTTCGAAGTCGAATAACTGTTTTGCGACCAAAAGACTTATAATAACTGAAGAGGCAATCTGTGATAAATCGCCACATTCTCGCCGCATATACTATTGGCAATACCCCAGCATTTGTGCCGCTTTCAAAGGAATTCATCGTGGAGCGTATGCTCCTGAATGTAAGTATATAAAAATAAAGAAATTGTGGGATTTACGGATTATACGGATTCAAATTTCGTTTAAAACCTTAGTTCACTTAAGAATTATGTAATTATGCTGAAGCATACTTCATATTGTCCCAGTAAACACAAGATGATGTCGAATAAGATGCTAAAGTAGAGGCCATATAGGTACTTCCCCATATAATATGTACGTATATCGCCTCCACTTTGGCAGCTTTTGTTGCATCATATATGATTTTGTGTTGACTGGGGTCTTGTCAGCGTGGTTTTATAGTAAGTCAAAATTTGAAAAAGAATGCTTAGATTTATTTTTTTTATTTAGTTAGATACTTAACTATGTATCCACATCTGCCAGGCGTATACGCAGATATAGAATTGATATTACTAGATCAACATTTGAAAAGGGTGTACCTGCCAAAATTTATTCCTTCTTATTCCTCGTCTACATATATAGCATATATTTGCTCACTAGAAGAATCCTGTGCACCTTTCTAAAATGCACAAAGATATGTATTGAATTTCACAGACCGATAGTCTTATATACTATCAGCTCGACAAACTAAGCTAATGTGTGTGTATCCTTGGCAGATGAGAACAGCTGTTATGGTCAGTATGTGCTGAAAGCAATCATAAGTAAAGAATTTTCAGCAATTTATATGATCTTTCAACCCGTACTGGATTTTTTTTTTGCAAATTCCATGCGAAAATCTAGAAATGGCCACAAATCTGCAATGTTCCTCACATATTGTGCAAATAGTCGAAGAAGAGCTTAATAGCGTTTCTTAATTGTACACATCGTAGTTGCTAATCATGATTGGCCGAGAAACAGCAAATATGCACAGCTCACCAATTAAATAATATTCTTGGGATACAAAAAAGTTATTCTTATTGTATACTTGCTTGGGAGTTTCCAATTCATGGACAATAACGATGCTGGTCAATAACGGTGCTTATAGTCAATTTAGTATTAGGAGTGGAAAATAAGTTTAACACTCATTGTTTTAAGAGACCGAGGTATGCTCTGCATCTCCGTGAGCGCTACGGAAAAGGAATCGTTGGTTAGTTGAGAAGGTACCCAAGGAATACCGAAAACATCATTATTAACAAAGATCTAGTAGTGTACTCGACCGTTCGAAATAATCGCTCCTTGAACGGTCGTTGGAATCGCCGTTTTCACCTTCACACCGGTTTTCATAGTAAAATCTGTCAAAACTGACAAGTCTGCCACGTGCTTTTTGCTGTTTCCCTCGGACTTCTCTTTCTTTTTCCGATGTTTTAACATCTGTTTTGATAGACAAGGAGCGAAAAACAAGAAAGCCATGATAAGGTTTTTGCAAAACATACAACAATTTGATCAGAGAAGAAATTTCATACTACATTTTCACAACTTGCTGATAACATGTCGATTTTTGACATTTGTTTGTGTTCGTTTTTGTTTTTTAGATGTTTCGTTTCACATTCTCACAACTTAAAACATTCTCGCGCTTAGTTTCATAGGGGCGTAACTGTATTGATCGATTTCTTTTCGTCGATGTTTTCTTTTTATTATTGTGGCGAATTGTGCTAGTTTGTCGATGATTTAATGGTTTGGTCTGATAAAGGATAAATGTATCTTGCACCAGAATTGATAATCACGGTTGTAGCTTTTGAAACAATTGAGTTATAACCAAAATATAAAATCGATTAGGAAAAATCGATCAATACAGTTACGCCCCTATGAAACTAAGCGCGAGTCATGTCTACAGGAAGATTTTACGAACAATGTCATAACATGTTCATTTTTTGACATTTGTCTCGTCAGAATATATACCCCAATGATAGAAGTTTAACGTAATTTCAACATCTTTAAAGATCAATGTTATAAAGATTCTTCATCGACCCTGTTGTTTATTGAAAACTCGCCATATTGTTTTACTTTTGCAGATTCAAGAATTTGTTTACATATCAATTTCAAAATTATGTTTTGACATAGTTATATTTTTCTTCAACCAATGGCGAATGAATTAAGGAGAAGTAAAATGAAAAGTTAGCCAATGAAACATGTGCCGCATATAATGTTTCGACCGAGACTTCGAAACAAATTTGATTTATTTATACAGTTTGTATATGTTTATTAATATTATTAAAATGGTTTCGGAGACGAGCCAGCCTAGGGCTGAAAGTCTCCTTAATAAAGACAAAAAAAAAAAATAAAAATAAAATGGTGTTCATCATTTCACGCATGCTTGTTTTCATTCGTTTTTGTATAAAAATTATTTCTTTGAACGTGTTGGTCAGCATTTTTGTTTTGGTATTCAATTTGACAGAACAATGTTGAAAGTCGGTTATTGAAAACATCCTTAGTACTGAAGTTTAGTCTTGTGAATGTGCAATCAAAAACAAGGTTGCGACTGAAAAATGTTAAAAATATCGATAATTTTTGCGCTGTTTGGGTCGTGTGAAAGTAATCAAAGCAGTTTTTCATACCAAAACGTAACATACTATATGTTCGGAAGATGCATTTTTAACACTTATACAACAAACCGTGTTACTTGGGTAATTCATGTGAAACCCCTTGGTAAGCGACCAAATATTTATTGTGAACTAAGTTATTTTGAAAACAAGAAGACGAAAACTGTGTTTCAAATCAATCCAACGCAAGATCAATGTGCTTCGTTTAATAATCTTCTACAATACGATCGATTCCGCACTAAATAATTTTGTGCTCTTCGATGCAGACATTAGTTTTATCACTTCGCGTTCTCCCGGACTAGCTGCCGTCCCATGACCAGCAGTAACACGATCGATTCCGCATGCATATTGTGCAAATAGTAAAAAAATATCACAAAATTTCAATCATGGAAACACTGAAGACGTTTTATAGAAGAAAACTACTTACGTATTTGTCGACTAAGAATGGGGTTAGTAAGCGTTAATAGAAAAATTTGTATAACCTAAAGTTTTGAAAACAACTTGACGATTTTGTTCAGCGGCGCAGCCAAAATTTTTTGATAATATAAAGTATGAATTAGCCTAAATTTGTTTCGAAATTCCGCGGAATTCCGTTAAATTTCGTTAGAAGCTAGTTTTTTCTAGCGAAAATTTTGTTATTTTACGAAACGAAACGAAATCAAGAAATCAGATTTCGCCATGCTCAAATTCCGCGAAATTCCGCGGAATTTCGTTTCGAACCACCTGAAACGAAATTTTTCGAAATACCGCATATGCTTACTCCCGATATGCAAGTTTTATTATTTGTATTGCAAATAAATAAATATGTTTTTTTTATTATTATTTTGCATGTGTGGACCGAAAAAAAAAATGTTTTAATCAAATGCTAATCAGTTGATGATTTTAACGTAACTTTCAAATTTCATGAAATATTTGGGTTCGTAGTGTTGCAGACACATAGAACGGGATATAGTGAAAAATAATAAACATTCTATTTTTTCGCTATTTTTTCTATATTCTGGTGCCAATAATTGCAAATATCAGTGAAAAAAAGATTACGGTGGTGATTTATAACATAGGTGAAAATCAATTTGAACATCGAGCAATGGTAATTATGGTGTAAAATGGAGTGAAATAATATTGGCCAGGATATGTGCTAATAAGAAAAAGAAGAAGAATATACTGCCGTAATCTGGAAAAGTGACGTAACCGCCATTTTACAACAAGCGTGTTTTCCATTTTTCTGTTAAAGAGCTCGATGAGTAGTACTTGTTAACACCATTTTTGGAAAATGGCGTATACGTCACTTTTTCAGATTACGGCAGTATAGTGCGGTAGATTATGAGTGCACACAAAACTGTATATTATCAATCCAGTTGAAAACCGGAATTGGGAGAGAACGAAGTTGGATTTTTCTCACTATCCGTACGTTACACCTAACTCCGGAAGTGGTGCGCTGTTTGCATATCGCGAAGCGCTATTCAGCGCACCACTTCCGAAGTTAGGTTAACGTACGGGTTGTGAGAAAAATCCAACTTCGCTAGCCCCCAATTTCGGGTTTCAACTGGATTGAGTATATAAAATGGAAAATAGTTTAGCTCACGCTCCAATATTCGGCAAATATTGTACACGCTACCCACTGCTATGATGAGATTTAACCAGGAGTGATTATTCTTTTGAATTGACCAAAATTTGTCAATTTCTGGCAATAATGTACACATTTACACATACATTCAAATTATGCATCAATGATTGTAAATTCAGCCATTCCTGAGTGACACGTCAAGAAGCCTTAACTTGATCGACTCGTTCAAGTTCTGTATCATACAAGATATACTTTTGAATTATTTTTCCCTTTTCCGCGAGAAAGAGATTACCGAACATTTAGAAGGGTTAACATCTATTCGGTTAAGCACGTACTAACTTGCAAAGGCATCCAATTTTTCGTTACAGAGAGTGACAGTCTTCAATGGAACAAATTCGGAGATACAGTTTGAGGTCGTGTGCGTAGGAAAGCCGTGGTCTCTTGATCGTCAGAATGACGTCGTTGGAATAGATCAGAAAGATCAGTGGTCCCGAGTGACTACCCTGAGGAATTCCTAAGGTAGCGACCAAATGGTTCAATGGTTTGACTGCGATCCACCATGCTTCTGTTGATGTAGGAGGTAGGCATAAAAAATGTGACAGTGGAACATCCGGGCCTAAATCTATGTAGATCGTCTCTAATGTAGGGTTTACAATAGGAGAGTAGAGTTTCCATGATGACTAGCTCGAACAACTTGGCAACAGCAGACAGTAAGGTGATACCACGGTAATTTGCAATGTCCCGTCTGTTACCTTTCTTATGAACAGGGAACATGCACGCTCTCTTCCAACAAGATGGGAAAATTCCTGACGTAATCAAAAGTTGGAAAACATAGGGTGACGGTGTGATAATGCCATCGATGTGCGTTTTCAGAAATACGGAAGGAATTCCATCTTATCCGGGGTCATTGCGGGGTAGGATTTTTTCAGTTTCAATGCAGCTTCGCGAACTATTCCGACATTGATATCAACCCTGCTCATAGCTTGGCCGGAGATAGGAACGGAGCTCATAACATTTCGTATTTGATTCTCGATTGAGTTGGAGTGAAGTTTTTTATTGATTGCAACTAATACGCCTCCGCCTGTAGCTTTTCGACTATTATTCGCAGACTGGTCGCATCGGAAAACCTCATAATCGTTGCCAAATATCTGGATGGAGAGCGTGCGTGAGTATAACCATGTTTCAGTGAGAATGATGTCGTAGGAAAGGTCAGAAATTGCTGTGCGATAGTTGTCAATCTTGCTATTAATACCACCGACATTTTGATAGCTGATAAGTATTTCATGATGGCGTTCGGATTTGCTAGTTCTTGAATACAAGATGGCTGAAATGGAGCTCCGATGACTGACAAGGCGGCTGAAATTCGTAAATGCAGAAGATTGCGGCTAGTACTGTAGGTGTTTTAACTTTGCACAGTCTAGAATTTTTCAATAGAATCTTCACAATATCCGTGGGATACTCCTCGAAGTTTTCAACGGAAATTCTTTAGAATTTCTGCGAAAGGTTGTTCAAAATGTAGATTTCAATAATATTTTTTTTTGGATTTGCAACAATTTTGCAGATATCGGACCGCTGCACAGTGCACAGGGCCCTCATACAAATCTCGGACAAAACCTGAGATTGCGCTCAAAACTTCACCACAAAGTAATTTTGAAACGTTGATTTTTTTTATCTTTGTTAGCGAGACTTTCAGCCCTGGGCTGGCTCGTCTCGAAACGTTGAATTCATTTTGAGGTTAAAATGATTATCCGACATACTTTATGTTATCCAAGGGCTTCCGCAAGCCCAAGCCCTAGGATCTAGAACAAAGACAGCGTCCTCATTCTAACATTGCACCAGTCAATTTCCCGCTTTGGCGCAGCTATGCGCAATTCACCACACTAACAACCGGAAAGTAGACAAAAACCCAGATTAACCCACCTAGCGGTGATGGTGCCTTTCTCATTTTTTTTCGAGTGAGTAATTTCTACGCACTTTTGGTATGAAAAAAAATATTTTGGGCATATCTACCGAGCCCATAGTCCGATCTGGCCAATTTTCAATAGGAAACAATGGGACATGTTTTTGCGTCGAATGCAACCTGTTGCGAGGAAATTGGTTGAGGGTAAGTGGTAAAAAAGTGAGCTATAAATTTTTATGCGCTTTTTTATGAGAAAAAGTTTTTTGACCATAACTTCTGAGCAAAGCAAATCGGTTAAGGGTAAGTGCCTGAAAAATGGGCTAGATTTTTCCACTCGTTATTGCCTAAAAAAAAAGTAGTTTGACCATAACTTCTGAGCCCATAGTCCGATCCGGCCAATTTTCAATAGGAAACAATAGGACAGGATTCTGCGTCGAATACAACTTGTTGCGAGCAAATCGGTTAGGGCTAAGTGCCTGAAAAGTTGGCTAGACTTTTTGCGCACATACACACACATACACACACACTCACACATTCTGCGAGTTAGACCGGGACCATCCTCCCTAACCCCTAATCCCAAGGCGTTAAGCGACCCGTGCCGAGGGGATGCATGGCCAGGGGGGCGAAAAAATAAGCTAGGCCTTTAACGGAGCCTGTGGGGTACCTGGGCACCCTCCACAGTAATTGTCCTTTGCCGCGTCATGCTGGGCTCTGGCGTGGTGGACCTCTTTTCCCGAGCAACTCGTGGGACCAAAATGGAAAACCAAGTAAATTCTTCAATTAGTGGTAGTAGTGTAGGCGACAACCCCTTCGCAAGAGGTGGGTTGTTCAGGTCTCCGCCTAGGAGGCCAGAGGCAATAGTCGGCAACTCAGTGCGCAGCGCCAGCGTGGGTCACTCAACCTTCCTCTCGGCTAGAAAAACGCCGGTAGGGGTTATTGACGGCCCATGGCTTGTGGAGGCGATGAACCGCAAACGCGATGGGCTTTCGGCCTTCGAGGTGGCGACGGAACAGCTGGACGTCATCATCGACTTTGCGTCATCGAAGCATAATATCAGCAAGGACCTCAAGAGGAGCTTGCAGAAACTTCGAAAGTCGATGCTGGACGCCAAGCTGGAGAGGGCGGTCGGGACGGCCAAGTATAAACCCGTGAAATCGGTGGAGTCGAGGTCTACCCAGACTGAGGCCCAAGGATTCGCGGACTCGGGCAAGGTCGAATCGATAGAGTAGGCGCCAATCGCTCCAGGGGCGATGCCCTAGTCATCACGGCGGACGAGGCTAAGTACTCGGATGTTTTGAAGGCGATGAGGAGTGACGTCAAGCTCGGTGAACTCGGCGCCGACGTACGTCGAATAAGACGTACCCGGATGAGCGAGATGATACTCGAGCTGAAGCGGGGCGTCTCGCAAAAGGGCGCCGCCTACAAGAAGTTGGCGGAGGAGGTCCTAGGCGAGACGGTCAAGGTGAGGGCACTCACGACGGAGGTGAATCTAAGGGTTAAAGACCTGGACGAGATCACTGAAGTCGAAGAGCTCGTCACGGCACTGCGGCGACAGTGTGAAGTGGAGACGCCCACCGCAGCCGTTCGGCTACGGAAAGGTCCGGCAGGGACGCAGGTAGCATTGGTTCGGCTATCTGCAGCGGACGCCTCCAAGGTAGTCAAGTTAGGGAGCGTCAAGGTGGGATGGTCGGTATGCCCTGTGCGCATATACGAGCAACCCGAAGTTTGCTTCAAGTGCCTGGAACCGGGGCACAAGCAATGGGACTGCAAAGGCCCTGACAGAAGCAATCTCTGCCGACGCTGCGGATTGGAGGGACATAAGGCACAATGCTGCACGAACCCTCCCAATTGTTTGATTTGTTCCAGCAAAGCTATGAACTGCAAGCACCCCATGGGGGGTTCGATGTGCCCGGCGTTTAAGCGTGCTGCAAAATCAAAGTGCAGGTAAAGCAGCTGGCTTGCTCGGCCTCGCCCGAGTGTTTGGTGTGCGCAGGTTTAGAGGAAACGGCGGAACACGTGTTGTTCGTGTGCTCACGTTTTCGCGCAATGCGTGACCACATGCTTGCCACATGTGGTCTGGACACTACCCCGGACAACCTAGTTCGGAGGATGTGTAAAGATGAAGTTGGCTGGAACGCCGTTTTATCGGCTATCGCCCAAATCGTCTCGGAGCTACACAGAAGGTGGCGCGTGGACTCAAGGGTGGCTAGTTCAGGCGCAAATAAGAGGTGGTCCAAGGGATCGGAGTCGGCTTCATGGGTCATACCGGTGGTCATGCTCTGTGGTCGAACTCGATCCTTTTATCGAACAAGTGGCCGCGCGAAGAACAACATGGTATCGTCGCTTTCGCGGCGTCGGTCAACCAGGCGGGTTCCGAGCCCGAGGACCGAAAGGGTCCTCGTCAAGGCTGGGGCAGGCGTAGGCCTCGCGTCGGCAAGTCCCTCTGTGTGCTGGCGAATAGGCCCTATCGCAGAAAGGTCAATTTGGGGTGCACGCGGCATCATCATTCTTGATACCAGTCGTGCAGAGGGAAGCAGGCGCGAAGTCAACCCTGCCCACCTTCCGAGGACATAGGGCGTGGTAAGGCCACCTGGAAAGCCGGCAATGCGCTGGCACGATACCATGGTGTTCTTCTAAAAAGCGAGTCACTATGTTCGATGCTGCAAGGACACGCAGCTAACCTCGAGGGTGCGTCATGCACTGGCCCCCTTTGAAGCATTACTTTCTGGTTGTACCGAAGGGACGATTGGCTTGGCGGCAATGGAAACGGTTTAGCTGGTCGGGGATGCAGTCCTGCCTCCCTCATTGGAGGTGGCCCCCTAACCCAGCACTTCCTGGTCAACCCAGGATGTCTGTTGAGCAGATTCCCCCTCCATTGTTTAGGAAGAAAAAAAAACACACACACACAGACATCACCTCGATTCGTCGAGCTGAGTCGATCGGTATATAACACTATGGGTCTCCGAGCCTCCTATAAAAAGTTTGTTTTTGGAGCGAACATATAGCCTTTACGTATACTTTGTATACGAGAAAGGCAAAAAAACGATTTTAATACACAGTACCAGATCTTTTCGAATCTTTCCCAAAAAAGTTTAGCCAAATTTCATTGTACCGAACTCGGTTGAATTTGAACCGAGTTTGTATCTGCTGAACGCTCGGTTGCTCGATCGGTTCAAGATAGCTAAACCGAGTGTTCTGTAAACTTATTTTTGCTCTCACTTGTCAAACTTACCGAAAAAACTCGGTTTACTAGAAGTATTCATAACCGACAATCGGTTAAAAAACCTTAACGGAAGCCGTCAAATACAACCGACAGAACTGTAGAAAACTACGGAATTCGGTTGTTTAGATTTTTGAGATGCCCGTAGGAACTACTTCAGTTTAAAGCAAAAAAAAATACACAGCAGTATTCTTTAAACACATGTTTTATAAAATTTAATGTTAATTTGATTACGCAGCAGTTTCCCAAACTCGAATGGGTTGTGACTTGGGTCGTCCAATATAATTTCCAACGTGATTGAAATTGCTTTTTTTTTGCAGAAACCTTCAATTGGTCTGAGATATAAAAAAAACTTCTATTATAAATTCCAATCTGTTTCCAATCCAATTCTCTTATCTTACACTTCTATATTCCGAAATTACTTTGTTATTATTGAACATGAAAAATTCGTTCCTCGAAGCGTACACACAATGATTAATAATGAAATGCATCTTGTTTTGAACCTAATTCTTTTGATAAGAAACGTTAACATCTTGCTACCGTGAAACGGATGTTCGGTTCTGTGAATTAATTATTTTACCTAGTTTTCTCGGTTTCAAAGTACCGAAACAGTAAACAAGAATGATTAACCGGTTCTGTTCCACCTCTCATCTGTCAAAAAATTCCAAATGCAACCGATCAATCGGTTTTATTTGTAAACATGTGACTGAAAACCCTATTTTTACCGAATTATTCGGTATTTCGACGGCAGCCGATCATGTTCGGTTAAAACACAGAACCGACTTCGGTACTAAATTTTAAGTGTGTATTTGTTCGGGAGACACTTTACGGAATTAACTTCAACAAGACACCAAAAATTAAATTTACAAGCTACAATCAAAAAAATTGAAACTAGCTCATTCACTATATTTATGTTAAATTAAAAAAATATGAGCTTCACGAAAATCACGAAAAAAAATGAGGTTTTGTCCGGCTTTCCGCCACTGCGCGCTGAACTTTAAAACGATGTCAAAGTCGATGATAGCTGTATTGCTTTGCACAATCAGGTGCACTTCTATTGCATCTGACGTCAACTGACAACCGTCTAGAATGCGTTGCAGTTATCGAACGTCATTCGTTAACTGAAACGTAAACATGTTGCAGTTATCTAACGAGTAGTGTATTGTCCATAAGAATTACTTGAGAAATTCCATTGGCTGAAAGCAAAAAACGGCCGAACTAGTCGTTTGGCCGAAATAGTCATTTGGTCGAACAGGTCATCAGCCCGAAATTCCTATTCGTTTACTGAACGGATAATATGGTCAAAATTTCCACCACTTTGGCCAAATGACATTTACGACGAAATGGCCTTATTGTTAAAAGATCATTGAACGAAAGTAACCTCTCTACTTTGTGAGTCAATTTAAGCCAAAAGTCATCTAACCAAATCCCAACTATCCGAAACTAATCCGAAACTATTCTTCTTCTTCTTCCCCAAAAACATCCTAGACCGGACCGAGAATCGAACTCGCCATCTCCGGATTGAAAATCCTACGCCTTTGCCCGCAAGAGACCCCATCCGAAACTATCATCAGGTCGAAAATGGTTAGTTCGCAAATGTAGTTTGGCCGAAAGCGACATATAGCCGAAAGGAACATTCAACCGAATTGGTAATTAGACCGTATAGTTATTGTAGATCCAGTTGAAAACCGAACCGAGCACTCGCGACAATCGCATTTTCTCCCATTGCGGAATGTCGCAAATGCATCCCGAGTGGTGCACATGATGGCGCACTGCTTTGGCATTGATGCGAACTACTCGTGATGCAGTTGCGACATCTGGAAATGGGAGAAAATGCGATTGTCGCGAGCGCTCAGTTCGGTTTTCAACTGGATCTACAATAATTGTATCGAACATGCCGTTCATTAGGAATGTTCATTTGGCAGAAAGAGCTATTTGGCCCGTAAATGTCCTTTCTGCAAAACAACCCTTTCGACCAAACGGCATTTTCTGCCAAATGACCTATTCGGCTAAACGACTTCGTAGCAAAATGATCAATTCAGCGCCGAACGAACGTTTTCGCAGAAAATGCCATTTGGCCGAAATGGCTGTTTGGAAAAAAGGACATTTTAGGCCAAATGGCCAAATCTGGTCAAATGATCTATTCGGTCAGACGACTTTTTCCGCCGAACTGCATTTTCAGTCAAATGACCTGTTAGGGCAAACAACTTTTTCGGCCGAATTACCAGTTCGGCCTTGTTCCTTTCGGCTGGATGTCGCGTTCGGCCAAACTACATTTTCGACCTGATAACAGTTTCAGATAAACGTTCAGTTCGACTCGGCACTTTCTGCCAAACCATTTCTTCCATTTCAGCCATAGGGAATATTCGGTCAATTGAGCTAGTCGGCAAATTAACTGTTCGACCAAAGGACATTTTCGGCCAAATAACTTTAGGCTACTTAGTCTTCTACCAAATGGTCTATTCGGCCAAACGATATATTCAGTCAAAGAATTTTCAGCCTTGTGGTATTCGAACAATTGGCGTTCTGCTGACCGACCCTTTTTCGTTCAAAAATTCAATTTCAACGAGATATTCTTTAGATGTTAACGGGAAATCCTTCGCAATTTCCTTAGTTTTTCTTAATTTTTAAGGGAAGTTTTTCGAAATTACAATAAGAAACAGTATAGAGTTTTCAAGAAAATCTTTTTTTAACCATTTCATTTATTTGGAAGGCTCAGTCGTGCGTGACACTTTGCGGAGCCGCAATTCTCAAGTATGATATCAATACAATGTATATCATCTTATCATTATCAGTTAGTTGGGAAGATTATTGGTATCTTCACGAAAAATTCTCTGGAGTTTCAACGTGATGTTGTAGGGATCAGTCAGGAAATTCTACGAAAAATCGACTGAAGCTTCGGAATTTCCACTAAAAATTCTGCGGACTTCTTCAAATTTGAATCGGCGGAAAATTATAGATGAGTGGCGTGACAAATTTTAAACGGTGGCGCGCCGATGCAAAATGTCGGCAGCGGCGGCGTTTCGCGGTGGCGCACACATCTACCCCAGATGTTGCTTATGAACTTACCTCATAGGTTGTCTTAGAATATTCTCCAGGAATCCTTTAGGAAGGTCCTAAAAAGTTACTTCAAATTTTTTTCTAGGAATTTCTTTGGAAATTTGTACAAAAAATCTCCAGGATATCCTCCAATGTTTGTTATGGGTTCCCCTCAGGAATTGCGTCGGAAATTCTTTCGGAAACGCCTCAATGAGCTACTTTGGATTTTTTTTTCGAATTTTCTTCAAGGAACTCTTTTGGAAATGCCTTAAAGAATTGCTTGGGAAATACCTCCTGGAATTTCTTAGGAAACTAACCCATGGACTCCTCCCTAAAGTCTTCCAGGATTTTTTTTGGAAATACCTTCGGACATTATACTTCTGTAATTTAAGGCATTTCTTCGTTAATTAATTTGATAACCTCATCAGAAATATCCCCAGATGGTGCTTTTTTTCCCTTAGGAATTACCAGAGAAACTCCTCTAGGAATTCCTTCAGCAGTTCCTCAAGGAGTTACTTCCTAAATTCCTCAAAAATTCCTTTAGAAAATCTCCCATGAAACCCATTTAAAAATTATTTTAAAAATTAATTTCGGAATATAAGGCTTGTTCGCGACAAAATCTGGACACATAACTTTAAGAATAAAAATAAACTGCTGTTGGTTTATTTCGGTACGTTTTTCACTTCAAATGGCTTCATTCCTTATCGATGCTTCGATGTATGCACGAAATTTGGTGACATTTGAATTTTCTAAGAAATAATACGTGCCGAATGATTTGACATCCTCAGTAGAATCTGTTTCGAGCTCGTATCCTTCTGGTGGCTCATAAAATCCGTTTTTGATCCACTCTCTGATGTTTTATATATTGTCAAACAAGCATCGGCATATTTCAAAACGCTTTGAGCAGTGTTCACATGAAAACAAAATGTTTTTAGTCAGTTTCTGGATCGAGAGACCCGAATTTCAATGGCGACTGCACACAATTCTTTCCGAACCTACAATTTCTTCGACGCCATTTTTCACTACGAACTTGTAACACTTATAAGAAATATATTTTCAGAAAGTACACACATACATTCATCAATCTACGAAATATTCCACTTGTTGATGTTCTATTTCAAAAGTTATACGTGTTTAAAGGTGTCCAGATTTTGTCGCGTACAAGCCTTCCAGAAATTCCTTTACAAATTCCCCCAAATGTTCCTTATTAACATACCTCAGGAATTGCCACTGAAATTCATCCCGGGTTCCTTTCGGAATGTCCTCATGAAGTTACGTTGGATATTTCTCCAAAAATTCCTTCGCAATTTCTTACGGGAATTTCTTTGGAAATTCCTCCAGATGTTGCTTATGAACTTCCCCCATTGATTGCCTCGGAAATTATTTCAGGTATTCTTTCGGAGTTACTTCAGGAACTGCATCGAAATTCTTCAAGTAACAGCTGTAGAAAATCCGTTTTAAGAGATATAGCCCTGCTTTCTTCAGCAAAAATGTTCAAATTTAACTGTTTCATCCAGGAAAAATATTGCACAGATCAGGCTACGGGCACTATGATGATCTAGAGCATCCAAACTATCCTTGAGTTGTAATTTTGATGTTTTAAGGAATCAACGCCATACTTTAACATATTATGGTTTAATAATTGAAATTGCAATGATATATGATAAAATCCTGCGCCTGTCCAGCGGTATAACAGGTCTTTTCAATATCTACGATACTCCAAACAGTCCTTGAATTCAGATCTTAATATTCAAATCGATCAACAAGAAGATCTACGACGTCTCAACTATTTTTATGAGTTTGTATAGCCACGGGATTTCATTACATAATTATTATAGATACATTACAGAATTCGTTGAACTTCTACGACACTCCAAACTGTCTTTGAACGCAGATCCTAATATTCAAAACAATCAACATGAAGATCTGCGTATAATGAAGATCTGGTATAATGATGTCCCATGGGACTTCTCCAGCTAACACATAAGATCAGGAACCTATAAATCACTCTGTTGACCTTGTAGACCCTCAAGATCTGAATTCAAGAATGGTTTGGATTATCGTAGATATTCTGGGAGTTTTGTGTTTTGTGTATACTGGTGTAATTATGTCGCATGGGGCTTCACCAACTAACACACAAGCTTGGAAACTTATGTATCACCCTGTTGGTCTTGAAGACCTCCAATATCCGAACTCAAGAATGATTTGGAGTACCTCAGAAACTCTTAGAATGTTGTGATTTGTATATACTGGTGTAATGATGTCCCATGGGGTTGCTCCAACTAACTCACAAGCTTAGGACCCTATGAATCACTCTGTTGGTGTTGTAGACCTTCAATATCTGAACTCAAGAATAGTTTGGAGAAATAGTTTAATTATGTCTCAAGTAACATTGCTAACTTCAAATTAGGATTGAGGCCCCTTAAAACGCTTTTTTGTCTATGTACTGCCGTTATACGCATATCTGTCCCATGTACATAGGAAATCCCAGCAAACTCAAAAAAATATTCTCCCCCATATTTCTACTTTTTATGGATTGCAACCGTTTTTGAAGCAGTATGTTCAAAATTTATGTTGCAATACGATGAAAGAAAATCCGTATTGAATTGGTAAAGGCACTTCTTTGGAAATACCCATTAAAATTCCTTAGCAAACTTATCCATAGGCTCCATCCTAACGTTTTCCAATAATTCCTTTGGAGATTCCTTTGGACATTTACCTTTGCAAATTTCTTCAAAGAATTCTTCTGGAATTTCACCAAATAGTTATTACTCAATTCCCTTAGGAATAGCTATGGAAATCCCTCTAGAAATTTCTTCAGAAGTGCCTCAATGAGTTACTTCTGAAACTTCTCTGAAAGTTCTATTGGAAATGTCTCTACGGAATTCCCGGAATTCCTTCACAAACTTTTTCGAAAATTCACCCAGAAATTGTTTATGAACTTCCCTCAGGAATTGCTTCATGAACTGCTTCAAGAAGAATATCGGAAGTTATTCAGGGAGTAACTTCGGAAACCCCTCCAGAAACTCCTTCGGAAATTCCTCCAAAATGTTGTCGAAAATTCCTCCAGATGTTCAGATAAACTTCCTTCAAGAGTTGCCTCAAATACTCTTCCAGGAATTCTTTCAGAAGTTTCTGAAGGAGTTAAATGAGATTTTTTTTTCAAAGTTCATTCGGAATTTGCAATTGTTCCAGAAGTTCCACTGCAAATGGCTCGGGATTTTTATTGAAATTCCCTACTGATCAATTTTGAAGAAGTTTTCAAAATATTATCTTTATAAAATCCCCATAAATCATCATAACAACATAACATAACATAACATCATAACATCAGGCAACCGATGTGCAAAGGAGATTAATTGATTATTGTTTCAACTATGACAATAACTGGTGCTATGGCTACGAGCGGTATACCTACCCTAATTCTATAATTCATTTAAACAAATTTATTTTTTGCAGTGCAGTATAGAAATTCATTATGGAATTTATATCTATAGGTATATACAATCGAATCATTTGTTTGCAAAACCGATTACATTGATATTATTTAAATATCTTAAAGATAACTCGCCCAGCCCAAACATCTGTAGGGATATGTAACGGGAACCCACGCTCCATAGCAAATGCGTCTAGACGATTGACGTCTAACCACACGACATATTTCTTATTTCTGATTTCAAATATAGTATTGAAGCCGAATTTATACGTGTGCCTTCTGTAGTAATGACTGCTCCATAAATTGATTGACGGATTCATGAAATACCTCAAACCTAGCAACCCTATAACCAGAGACCGACGGAGTGAAAAACTGACGAAATGGCAACGTATGAAAATGCATGAAATCGTTTAAACTATCCTGGCAGCACTTGAACTTTTTGCTTGCTTCTTATGGAAGCAAAAAGTAAACAAGTCGAATTGGAACCGTTTTTGATGGTTCGATTGGAAACAAGATGGCATCTTTGCCGATCTCTTATTCTAGTATTTCTACTCAAACCTAAATTCCAACCCCATTCGTCGTCAAATTACGAAATCTAACCATGAATCGCCACGATCGACGTTCCTTCTCCCAAACTAACTGGGAATAAAAATTATATCAATTGTAAATATCTAAAAGAATCTCGGCTCCGTTAAGTGTTATAAACACCTGAGCCTGTCAAATAAATGCAATAGGTAAAAAAAATTGGTTCACTCCAATTTTATTAACTGAAAAGATATGCACTAAAAGGCAATCGAATGAATATGTTTGCTGCTGCCAATAGGCCTTTTCACGAGACGTTTAAAAACAGCTGATTTTATCGTCAAGTGGCAGTTCTTCTATGAAGGTGACCGCTTCGGGTTTGCGGGCCTGTTCAGCGGTTGTAAACAAGTGCAGCCTCGGTAGTGTCACACGACAAGGCCTATTAAACAGATCGGGGCTACTCAATTGACATCTCCGTATTCAATTGAGATCTACGTTGGTTAAGTTCAGGTCAAAAAGTTAAGATTTCACGTCACTGTTTCTAAATATCCCCACCGTACCGTGTTGATTTCCTGCCAAACTTGTACACAACTTCCGAAGCATCTAGGGTATATGGCTTAAACCTTAGCCTAATATGCTATAGTTGGACACATTCAATGCATTCTACAAGGAAATAAAAAGCAACTTTGTTTTCATATTTCACACCTTTGGTCCAAGCTTTGCGAATTTAAAAAATATCAATAAAGTACTGTGATAATATTATCCACCATCACCCTTCAATTTATTTTTCTCAGTATGCAAGCGATGAGTATAGTTGGACCATTTTGGCAGTTTAGGAATACATTTTGACATTCTATAATTGTTGTAAACTTTGAGTAAGCACGAAAGCTCAATATATATCAATTTATAAATAAATTCGAAATCACAATTTCAAACAATTTAAAACCGAACACCACAGGACTGAACGCCATAATTAACATTAAGTACTGCCAAGACATTTGATACATCTCACCATTCCAGCATATTGGATGCCGTGGGCAAACGGATCCTCAACGGTTTGTACGCTTTGAAAACGCTGTACAAGATGAGTTCAGTCTACCGAAATGAATGGCGCTCCCGAAAGATATGCTACGAAACGGTGAATGATGTGAGGACAACATGCCACTCAACGGCAAGCAGCAGTGACCCAGAAAGATCAATTACACTCGATGTCTGTTTTTCCAGGGCATCATGAAAATGCGCATGAATATCATCCACGAGCAGAGTGCACCCACCGTTGCAACCGACATCGACACCGCGAACCCATCAAAGTCGAAAGCTTTTCTCGAACGACTGCTCACCATTCAGCACAAGGGTCGCAGCCTCACCGATGATGAAATTATCAATCATGCTTACACTATGTTGGTCGCTGTGAGATATTGGTTTATTGGTGATTTATGTTGATTTTTTGTTCATAACTATTCCGTTGCTTCATTCTCAGGGCTACGAAACGACTGCTTTGCAGTTGGCGAATGTGTGTATGATGCTGGCGATGCACCCCGACATTCAGGAAAGACTCGCTACGGACATCAAAAGAGTATTTCCGTCGCTGGGCATGGAAATTTCACCGGAAGCACTCAAAGATCTTTCATACATGGACATGACAATTAATGAAACGATGCGACTCTACCCGGTTGTGCCGTTAATTGCACGACAAAGCAACAGCTCGCTGGAGCTAGACGGGGTTCACATTCCCAAGGGAACGAACTTTGTCATTAATATCGGGTCACTACACCGACGGAAGGACGTGTGGGGCTCGAATCCGCTCGAGTTCAATCCTGACAACTTTCTGCCGGAGCGAGTCGAAAGCCGGCATCCGTACGCATTCATTCCATTGAGCGCCGGACCCAGAATCTGTATCGGCAACCGGTATGCAATGCTATCTCTCAAGGTATTCCTAATCCGGTTATTACAGCGGTATCGATTGAGCACCAAATTGACTCGAAAGGATTTAAAGTTCAAATTTCAAGTGACGTTGAAGCTCAAGATGCCGTACACAGTGCAGATGGAAAAGCGAAACCTCTATCATGAAGATTCAGTGCAGAACGGTGCGGAGTGGTGACTTACGACTCGAGACTGTTTCGTGAATTGAAATTTGCAGAATCGAATTTAGTGAATAATTTAATTATAACGATGCTTGATAAGGCCATGGATAATATTACCATTTTCTTACTAATTGAATCGATTAATTTAGCAAAGAACAGTCCCTGAAGTTGTTTGGCAGTATTCAGTAGCAATGCTCGCGTTCTAGTTAAACGGTATACCTATGTAGATTGTCTTTCAAAATTAACAATCAGTGTTCATATCATCGCAAAAAAAATAAATACAGCACCAATCTAGTCGCTTCATTTTACTAACATGCATGCTCACTGCTGAAAAAAATCACAAAAATAAGAAACATCAAATTCATTTTCATTGCTGAGTTTTGGATGGGATGAGAATGGGAGCTATGAGATGAAGTGCCGAACAGTTCCCCTATATATAGATTAGAGTGGCCCAGCCTAGTATGGGGAGAAAAAAGTCGTCGGATTCTACGGGGCACCCTCCAGGATTTTGCCTTTAGGTAAGAAAATCATTCTCTGAAAATTTCAGCCTGATCGGTTATTGCATAAGCTGGCGCAATTGATTTGAAGTTAATATGGGGGTTTCAGCCGAAATATATGGGAAAATACACCTCTGTTACTATTTCGTACAGGAAATTGGATGGAAGAGCCCGATTGAGCCCAGATTTGCAGGAAATGAAGTTAACATGCCCATGAACAATTCTACATAAAATTCTACTATTACTAAATAAATTTTAAATCAGTTTTTGGCTGATTTATTTGGAGTTGGGTTGAGCACTTTGAAATTCATTAATTGCCATGAAAAAAATCAGAAAAAAATCAGATGCGCAATATAATTGTATTGCTGTTAGCTCTCGTGCCGATTGAAAAATCTTTAGGTGAAAGTCAACTATCGTTTGTATCTATTTTTAACTAAACTAAAAATTTGCATAAAAAGCGACTGGTGGTATTTCAAGCTACTGAGAAGTATATAAACTTCCGTATCAAGGGTAAGAGAAGAATATCAGTACGGAAGCTGATATCTCTTAACTGGACAAAGGAAGGTGGGTTGATTTACTCACATACCATCGCGTCCAAAAAGTGTTTTCTATCGACGAGTACTGGCCCTAAGGTTTGACGTAAACTTTGTCTAAGGGGAAGCCTCGGATACAGGGTGCAAAATGAAAATTTCCAATTTAGGTACCATCACGAAATCATGTAAGATTTCAAACGTTAATAGCGACTTTATCTTTCGATGGATTTTCGAGATTTTCTTTTCAATATATTCGAAAACTGTCCAGCTATTTGCTAATTGTGTGTGTGTTTCTATTTTACTTTGCACTGTCCGGCACTGATTTTATTGAAGAAACATGTCTTCATCTATTTGTGATATTTTTTTATAGCCATAGATGGAAACATTTTTAGCCCCGGTAGATAGAAGGTGCATCCAAAGACCCTATAACAAGAATCTACAGACCACATCATAAAGTAATTTTCAGCACAGCAAGCCCCACATAAATACACTGAGATATCAAATGGATATATGCAATGTATTTATACTTCCAGGTTTAAAAATGTATGTCAATGATAAACATCAAAAATATATATCTTTAATCCTAGCACATCATATTTAATGAGAATGGAACGAACTCATCATACATGCAGCTGTAACGATAGTTCATTCTACGCTTTCGAAGTTTAGTAGTTTGGGTATGAAACTAAATGCCATCTAGAATAACTTCATCGTATGATATCCCTTCTGACACAGCTGCACTCCAGCTCCGTTCCAATCCTCCACGTGCACGTGCCTGCAGTCAGATCCATCTGCATTTGTCTGGAATCTTTAGAAAAGCGTCCTCCAAAACCTTGAAATCCCTCGAATCATTAACGTATCCTTGACACGTTTCCGGAAAACTTAACATAATTACATAATTCAATTTTCTGTGAAAATTTTTGGAGTGATACATAGCATATTCGACGATTCATAGAAAATTTAGACACTGTTATGAATAAAATTAACAACAACAAAATCATTTATAATTTTAGTTTTATGAACAAGCATTTGATTTGGATGTTTTTAAAAAGAATTAAATAGAAACCTGAAAAACAAATTTCAAACAAGAAACCCTAATTGGAATGTAGAAAAAATTCTAAAAATATTTTGATACGAGCCACCCTTGGGCTGAAAGTCTCCCTTATAAAGACATAAAAAAAAAGAAAGCACCGCCCAAACGTTGACCGATTTGGCTGAAATTTTGTCCAGAGCATCAGGGAATCAAATAGAACCGAATAAGAGGGCGGCCCATCAAAAAAATTGAACAAAGTTTTTCCCATACTAATTTGAGCCACCCTAATACCTATATTGATTTTCATCCAGGAAATTATTATAAATCATGAAAACATGATAAAACCTGAAAAGTTTTCAATGCACAATTGCGATAAAACTAGCATTGAAATTATAGTGTAATTTTGACAGCCAGCCTCGCTCACAAGCAAACAATATTGTTTCAAAAATCCTATGGCAAATTAGTATCACTATTTGAGAGTTCAAAAACGAAAAATAATATGGAAATATCTAAAATTTTTGTTTTTGACTTTTGGCCAGGATTTGGGCTGAAATACTCCTCAGTGCGACGCTTGATTTTCGATAAATGCTTCTGTAATTCCCGCTTTTGGAGAACGTCCTATCGAAATATTTTAGTTTTTTTTTGTGGAAGCATAAAAGCGTCCTCTTTCAACTTTCCACCACATCGCTAATTGTATTAAAACTATTGATTATCAACGACATTGAAAATTTTAGTTCTTTCACGTCTGATAAAAATTTCAGAACCAAGGAATTCCGATCATGCATCCCCAATACGGACATCAGATTTCAGTAACGTGAACACATTTTAGCCCACCGCTTCATTTTCCCTGCACGCTCACCTACTCAGTGACTGAGTAAAATTTTATTGCTTCCTTTTTTATCTGTTGGCATTCGGTGGTGTACATGGCGATCGTGGCAGCAGCAGTCATTTATGGCCGAGATTTCACGAAGCGTATACCAGCCGGCGTCCGTAGCAACGAATCATCGGACAGCGGTCGTGGTACAATTAAAATTGATCGGTCCTTTGTTAGGGGCCCCTATACACGCTCCGACATGTTGTACAACTTTGACTCCGCCCCCAGGAAATTTTGTTCGGGCGGGATAAAGTCGAACCGTCTGTGGGCAAGTTGTATGACAGTACAACTTGCCCACAGACGGTCCGACTTCATTCCGACCGAACCAAATTTACTGGGGGTGGAGTCAAAGTTGTACAACATGTCGGAGCGTGTATGGTGCCCCTCAGGATCACCGTTATACATAGTAGAGAATTTGTTTTACCGAAAATGTCCACCAAAGTGAAAATTCATCCAACAGTGGCGGCAAAAAAAGAAAACTCGTCGTCAGTAAGGAAATCACTCAAGTGAAATCGTTGCCCACATGCTGTTAGTAATTGCAAAGGCGCACAATTTTAAAAATCGGTTCTTTGTCAGAACCATTTACTGCAAAACCTCTTTTTGCGCCCAAAGCGGGGGAGCGTAAATGGAATCAGAGCGTAAAAAGAGGGAGCGTTATTTCGAATTTAGGGCGTAAAAAGAGGGAGCGTTATTTGGAATTTTGAGCGTAAAAAGAGGGAGCGCTATTTGGAATTTGGAGCGTGAAAAAAGTTTGCAATCTTTTAGGTAAGCAAAGTTTGATATTTAACTCACTTTTAGTCTTAAGATGTGTCTTTTACCAATTTTGGTATTAGGGTCGCCCAAATTGTTTCCGTTATCATGGTCGTTCAATTGTTTGAATGCTGAGGGCTTAAGATGTTCTTGGTACGCCAAAAAATCAACAAGTCATGAGTGGTGCAGATCCTTGATAACGCACAGTAAGACGTTCATCATCGTTTTCACGTATTTAAAGTTTTACAAGAACCTCCTGGAGCTTGGACCTGTGTTTTGTGATACATTAGATAGAACGCAACCATTGCATAGGTTCACGGTCATCCAAGAAAACCCTGGAATAGGTCTTAAGATCTACACGCGTAACCAGAAATCTTTCGCCTTGTTTCAAAAATGGTACAACCCCTTTATGGTACATAGAATAGAATGCGTCCATTGCATAGGTACACGGTCATCCAAGAAAACCCTGGAATAGGCCTTAAGATCTACACGCGTGAACAGAAATCTTTCGCCTTATTTAAAAATGGTACAACCCCTTTGTGGTACATAGAATAGAATGCGTCCATTGCATAGGTTCACGGTCATGCAAGAAAACCCTGGAATAGGCCTTAAGATCTACACGCGTAACCAGAAATCTTTCGCCTTGTTTCAAAAATGGTACAACCCCTTTGTGGTACATAGAATAGAATGCGTCCATTGCATAGGTACACGGTCATCCAAGAAAACCCTGGAATAGGCCTTAAGATCTACACGCGTGAACAGAAATCTTTCGCCTTGTTTAAAAATGGTACAACCCCTTTGTGGTACATAGAATAGAATGCGTCCATTGCATAGGTTCACGGTCATGCAAGAAAACCCTGGAATAGGCCTTAAGATCTACACGCGTAACCAGAAATCTTTCGCCTTGTTTCAAAAATGGTACAACCCCTTTGTGGTACATAGAATAGAATGCGTCCATTGCATAGGTACACGGTCATCCAAGAAAACCCTGGAATAGGCCTTAAGATCTACACGCGTGAACAGAAATCTTTCGCCTTGTTTAAAAATGGTACAACCCCTTTGTGGTACATAGAATAGAATGCGTCCATTACATAGGTTCACGGTCATCCAAGAAAACCCTGGATTAGGCCTTAAGATCTACACGCGTAACCAGTGCTTTTTTGCCTTGTTTCAAAAATGGTACAACCCCTTTGTGGTACATAGAATAGAATGCGTCCATTGCATAGGTTCACGGTCATCCAAGAAAACCCTGGAATAGGCCTTAAGATCTACACGCGTAACCAGAAATCTTTCGCCTTGTTTCAAAAGTGGTACAACCCCTTTGTGGTACATAGAATAGAATGCGTCCATTGCATAGGTTCATGGTCATCCAAAAAAACTCTGGAATAGGCCTTAAAATCTACACGCGTAACCAGTGCTCTTTCGGCTTGTTTCAAAAGTGGTACGACCCCCTTGTGGTACATAGAATTGAATGCGCCCATTGCATAGGTTCATGGTCATCCAAGGAAACCTTGGAAAGGGCCTCAAGATCTACACGCGTAATCAAAAATCCTTCAGCTTGTTTTGAAAGTGGTACAACCCCTTTGTGGTACATATAATAGAATGCGTCCATTGCATAGGTTCATGGTCATCCAAGAAAACCCTGGGTAAGGGCCTCAAGATCTACACGCGTAAACAGAAATCTTTCGGCTTGTTTCGAAAGTGGTACAACCCCTTAGAAAAAGGCCTTAAAATCGACACGCTTAACCAAAAATCTTTCGCCTTGTTGCAAAAAAGGTACAAGCTCGTTGTGGTACATAAAATATAATGCGTCCATTGCATAGGTTCATGGTCATCCAAAAAAACTCTTGAAAGGCCTTAAGATCCACACGCTTAACCAGAAATCTTTCGGCTTGTTTCAAAAGTGGTACAACCGCTTTGTGGTCCATAGAATAAAATGTGTCCATGGCATATGCTAATGGCCATCCTAGAAATTTATGGAGTAATACTTCTAGGCTTACACCAATAACTAGTTGGTCTTTAACCTGATAATACGGTACATGGTCTATGCAATATTAGCCCGTTTTTTCTTTGCGTTTCCGGCGTGAAGTTGTCCCGTTCCAATTTATTCACATTTTGCATTTCCAAGGAATAAACAGTTACGTACGTGATATGAATTAATTTTGTACACTACATGGAACGCATGACAACAAGAATTACTTGGAATGCAAATATTTAAAAATGAGGTTACACACCGTGTTTGTTCTTCAATAACTGCCTGAAGCTAATGACAACAACTTTAACTACTTAGGATGCACACATTCCAACAGATGGAGATGCGCAACTTGTTTTTTTTTTTTTTTTTCAATTAATGGTTCCATCATGGAGGGTAACCAGTAGACCTTGACTCTACGGAGTTCGTAGATTACTTCGAACCCATAACAATAACAAGCAGTACATGGAATGCGAAAATATACAGTTCATTTTCATTTATTTAGTCTACATCTAAACAGATAACACTGAATCAACAATTTGACGCCACAATACACGGTTCGAGGCCGCATCTCTCCATCCTCGAATACGCCCCACGCTCGCCAAGTCATTTTGCACCTGGTCTGCCCATCTCGCTCGCTGCGCTCCACGCCGTCTCGTACCTGCCGGATCGAAAGCGAACACCATCTTTGCAGGGTTGTTGTTCGGCATTCTTGCAACATGCCCTGCCCATCGTACCCTTCCGGCTTTAGCTACCTTCTGGATACTGGGTTCGCCGTAGAGTTGGGCGAGCTCGTGGTTCATTCTTCGCCGCCACACACCGTTTTCTTGCACACCGCCAAAGATGGTGCTAAGCACTCGTCTCTCGAATACTCCGAGTGCTTGCAAGTCCTCCTCGAGCATTGTCCATGTTTAATTTCCTTAAGGACAACCGGTCTTATTAGCGTCTTGTACATGACACATTTGGTGCCAAAATGGTGACAAAATTGTTATCAACCGTAAGCAAGGATCCGAGGTAGACGAATTCCTCGACTACCTCGAAGGTATCCTCGTCTATCGTAACACTAATATACAGTATTGACCCGATTTTGTCACTCTCCGATTTTGTCTACCCTTTTTTTTATCTTTATTATAGAGGTTTGCAGCCCTAGGCTGGCTCACCTCTTCTGTCTACTCTGATTTTGTCGACCCCGCATTTTTGCCGTTTTTATTATTATCAAATAATACCGCAAAATACAATGATTTTCGTGAAATAACGTTCATCGCCTGTGGTTTATTCTGAATTAATTCAGAGAACCTGTCAAGAATTTTGTAAGCCTTTTCGACAAGAAATTACGGATTCCGTTCACGTATTTTGCCTTTCCAAGGCATAAACTGATTCATATTAGCGAAACAAACAAAAAAATTTAAAATAAAAATTGTTCCAATTTTGTCACATTTTCTATTTCATCACCCAGAATTCACTAGGAATGATAAAATCGGGATATTACTGTACCAAGAAGAGGCCACAAAAAGTGTTCAACGCTCAATAACTGCGTCCATTACGGAGCCCACGACAAAAAAAGAATTGCTTTAAAGACAAACATAGACCAAGAAGGAGTCACACAACTTGTTTATTCTTCAATAACTGTCTCCATTACGAAGGTTGATCAACAGATCTTGACTGTGTGGAGTTCGTAGATCATGTCAACCGCTAATACCACTTCCCATGCAAGCCTATATTCTGTTTCTAGAACATCCGTAGTACTTAGATCATCTAAAAACAACCTCCGAAACTAATCCAAATTTGCCTCATATAAATGCTTGAAACTTTTTTACGCTCCTATAGGGCGTAAAAAGAGGGAGCGTTATTTGGAATTTTGAGCGTAAAAAGAGGAGTGCACAAAGAGGGAGCGTAAAAAGAATTTGCGAATTTGCGAAAAAAAAATGCTCTTTATAGTGTGAATGGTTACAGATGATAGCGCGGTAAATTTATATACAAAAGCAAGTTTAGTTATTGAGAGAAGTTTTCACAACATTACAAAGCAGAATCTCATGGTGACAGTCGAAAACTTGATGGCGTCGTTCTTGAACTCTGTGGCGGCTATCGGGAAGTAGATGCGACAGAAAATTATACACAAGGATACGCTTTTCTAAATATTGAGCACAATCTAGCTATAAAATTACTTACTTTTTTCGCAAGCTGTCATGATAAAGAACTGATTCGGGATGGTATACCCCAAGAGAAATTTCTTTTAGAAAGCTCCTAATGCGGGGAGCACTGGCTCTGATGATGCATTTCAACTTGTTCTACACATCTGTGCCGTAAACAACACGAAAGGAGCGAAAACAAAGCGAGAATCACTATTTTTCTGTGAGGGCTGCCTATTCGATTCTGTTTTTTCGCACTTGTATACAAGTTTGATAAATTTGTTATCATGGCTTGTTATGATTCGGAACAGTTTTTGCCTCTCTTTTATCGTTGTTCGTTATCTATTGAGAGTGATTTCTGTAAACCCTGTGCAAAGAATATTCTTCACATATCCTGTGTCTTCCATTTAAAATAATGATACTGAACAGGACTGGTTTATGCATTTTGATACATATCCACTGACGATTGTTGTAGAAGGCAACCCAACGCTTCACCACGATTTGCTGCACTACTGTACACTTGAGTACTGCAGATAAAGGCCACGCGGTGATGATTCTGCAGTAGACTGGCCCAGGAAACAAAAAGTTGTCGAATTTTACGGGGCACCCCCTAGGATTTACTTTTGGTACTTTTGGTACTTTTGAATTTATTGATCGAATCGAGGCAACTGAAAACTATATAAAAGTTAATTTAATCATCGTGCATTGTTCTGTAACATACCAACTGTCCTTTTTGCAATTTTGAGCTCAATCGAGCAATCAGAACCTATTTCCAGATCGATTAAGTATCGGAAGTGTATTTTCCTATATATTTTGACTGAAATCCCCATACAAACTTCAATTCAAATGCGCCAGCTTAAGCAACAAGCGATTGAGCTGAAATTTTGATAGTGAAATCTATCCCCCTTGGAGGGCTATTAAGACCTCTCTTATGTTAATTAATGTTTTTGTGTGTGTTACGTGAAGTTAAACAATTTACAATTATATGGAAATGCTAATCCCGACTAGAAGGTCATATCAAAATTATATCATACTATGTTATTATGTTATACTAAATTTTTATAACAAAATTTGTTAGAAACATGGTGCAGGATGTTGTTAAAATAACTAAATTTCTATCAAAAACTGCACTATTGGAAACAAAAACGATCAAATTTTGGTACAATTTTATCATAAAAATAACATATTTTGTTAGAAATTTATAACAGAATCAGATACAAAATATATTGTTTCTGTGCAGTTGGAATTTTTACAGGTCGTAAGAGGTCTATATATATAGATTGTCCTCAACAACCACATTTTTTTTTGCTGAACAAGAATATTTTTTGAGAACATGAAATTAACAACATTACAAATAAGGCAACCTTCTCAAATTATTATATCAACGTTGTGATATCTATGGCTGGGAGACTTTGCTACGTCTATTTTAATTGCCTACTGTTGGGCAATTCGGTGTTAAGCATTTTTCAAATCATATTATGATATAATCCTCTTACAACATTTGAAAGATAATGACTACTGAGAACAAAATTGTATTAAAATAAGTTATAAATATCACAATATGTTAAAATTGTGTTTAATTCTTGTTATGCTCTTCTAGTCGGGATACCTATGGCTGGGAGACTTTGCTACATCTATTTTAATTGCCTACTATTGGGCAATTCGGTGTTAGGCATTTTTCAAATCATATTATGATATAATCCTGTTACAACATTTGAAAGATAATGGCTACTGAGAACAAAATTGTATCAAAATAAGTTATAAATATCACAATATGTTAAAATTGTGTTCAATTTTTGTTATGCTCTTCTAGTCGGGATATCATCTTCCAAACTTAGACGTACATGTTCATGATAGAATTAGAGGCGAAAGTATAGAATTGATAGTTCAAGAATATTTTTATAGAAGTCGATTTGAAAGCGAGCGGAGGGCAATGTTTGTGATGGCACATATCGCACGACCTTCCTTCTGCTAAGCTCCCGTATGAAGGGGGAGGGAAGAATATCTGTGTGGAAGCTGATATATCTGGCCAGTGGAGGTATATCAGCTTCCACAAAAACATCTTTCTTAGGCCGACACAAATATTTAAAATCTATTTTGTCTCCCCCCCTCGGATTTGTTTTTTGCCAAAAAGTAATATTTTGAGAAAGCAACAAAATAAAATTATGGAAATGAATTATAGGGGAATGAGGGGCAATATGCCCTAGCTAAGCATAGACAGCTTTTATGCCTTAACTATAACAATTTTCATTTGGGGCAGCAGGGACTATGTCCAAGGGCTTGACGATCCCTCCCCAGACCATCTGCGAGTTGTGTCGCCTGCCTAGGATGTGGTGGGGTTTGACAGTGGGCCCTGTTAACCCGACTAGAAGAGCATAACAGAAACTGAACACAGTTTTAACATATTGTGATATTTGTAACTTATTTTGATACAATTTTGTTCTTAGTAGGAATTATCTTTCAAATGTAGTAACAGGATTTTATCATAATATGATTAAAACCCAGATTAATCCACCTAGCGGTGATGGCGCCTTTCTCGCGTAAAAAGGTAATAAATGTAGCCTTTACGCTTACACCTCGATGATGTACAAGAAAGGCAAAACAGTTACACCGTCTAATGTTATGATAGAAAATTTACACTAGTAGACGACAGATGGCGCTGTCAAAAGTTTCTCGAATTTCCTATGTTCGAATTTTGACTTTCGGACAATTTAGTACTATGAAACTGAACGAAGAGCATACTTACGCCTAAATGCGTGCAACACGAGCATCTTTATAGTACGATGAAACTCTTAATGGGAAGCCACGGATAAAATATTCATAGATGCAAGGCATTTTCATAACACATTATTGTTCTATGTGACTATGTCTCATCACTATTTTAATATTATCTATTTTTTGCAATTTGCAATTATTATGAAATTCAATAGTGATCAACAGCGTTTTAGTCTCTGTCGGATGCAACTTGTTGCAAGAAAATCGATTAAGAGTTTCTATGTGAAAATTTGGCTAATGTTTTTTATGGCATTTTGTGCACACACACACGCACACACATACACACACACACACGCACACACGGACAGACAGACATTTGTTCAGCTCATCGAGCTGAGTCGAATGGTATATAACACTATGGGTCTCCGGGACTTCTATCAAAAGTTCGATTTTGGAGTTAAATGATAGCCTTTCGGTACAACTTAGTTGTACGAGAAAGGCAAAAAATGCTGAATACCGAATTGCCCAATAGTAGGCAATTAAAATAGATGTAGCAAAGTCTCCCAGCCATAGATATCACAACGCCAATACAATTTGAAAAGTTTGCCTAACTGGGAATGTTGTTAGTGTTATGTTCTTGAAAAATATTCTTGTTCAGACAAAAACAAAAATTTCTAATTGTTGACCACAATCTGGAGACCTATCACGATCTGTAAAAAATTCCAACTGCTCAGAAGCAATACATTTTGTATCTGATTCTGTTATAAATTTCTAACAAAATATGTTATTTTTATGATAAAATTGTAACAAAATTTGATAGTTTTTTGTTTTCAGTAGTGTAACTTTTGATAGAAATTTAGATATTTTAACAACATCCTGCACCATGTTTATAACAAATTTTGTTATAAAAATTTAGTATATCATAATAACATAAGTTGATATAATTTTGATATGACCTTCTAGTCGGGAAACCTCTATAAAAAGCTGCATGAATCCGCAAGTAGGCTCCGCCAAAGCGACCGTGTGCTG
Source organism: Armigeres subalbatus (assembly GCF_024139115.2). Lineage (NCBI taxonomy): Eukaryota > Metazoa > Arthropoda > Insecta > Diptera > Culicidae > Armigeres > Armigeres subalbatus. Next base: position 168,743,100 of record NC_085141.1, on the reverse strand, counting down.
GTCCTGGTGTTAGGTGGGACACTAAACAGACCTGACACGGCGGCCCTCTGAGGAGACAGCAGGTTTGAGCAGGTCCAATAAGCCACCTTTAAGAGATGATAATACGACTCGATACAATAGGCAACGACCTAGGCGACGAATAAATTATCACGATTGAAAGCGTGGAACATGGAACTGCAAGTTGTTAGGTTTCGCAGGTTGCGACAGGATATTCTACGATGAATTACTGCAACTTAGACGTCGTAGTGCTGCAGGAGAACTGCTGGACAGGACAGAACGTGTGGAAAAGCGGGCATCGAGCGGCTACCTTCTACCAAAGCTGTGGCACCACCAACGAGCTGGGAACCGGCTTCATAGTGCCGGGAAAGATGCGCCAACGCAGCTGGAGCAGACATACGATGGATGCCCACTGCGGGACGTCAAAATCGTCATCGGTGACATGAACGTTCAGGTAGGAAGGGAGGAAATGTATAGACCGGTCATCGGACCGGATAGTCTGCATACCGTATCGAACGACAACGGCCAACGATGCATAAACTTTGCAGCCTCCCGCGGAATGGTAGTCCGAAGCACTTTCTTCCCCCGCAAGAATATCCACAAGGCCATATGGAAATCACCTAATCAAGTAACGGAAAACCAAATCGACCACGTTCTAATCGACGGTAAATTCTTTTCCGACATCACGAACGTCCGCACTTACCGCAGTGCGAATATTGAATCCGAGCACTACCTCGTTGCAGTATGTCTGCGCTCAAAACTCTCGACGGTGATCAAAACGCGTCGGAGTCGTCCACCGCGGCTAAACATTGGGCGGCTACAAGACGGTAGACTAGCCCAAGACTACGCGCAGCAGCTGGAAGTGGCACACCCAACGGAAGAACAGCTAGGCGCAGCATCTCTTGAAGGTGGCTGGAAAGATATTCGATCCGCCATTGGAAGCACCGCAACCGCTGCACTAGGCACGGTGGCTCCGAATCAGAGAAACGACTGGTATGACGGCGAATGTGAGGAGTTAGTTGAGGAGAAGAACCCAAGCAGCACAACTTGATTCACTACTGAACATTTCACTGTGTTGCAACTACACAGTACTTGGTTTTTACACGATTTTTTTTCGCTCGTATTTTTGATCGTGTGACTTCAATTTGCCACCAAACTCTTCGCAACATGTTTCAAAAAATCCTGAATAAATCAAAGAAAAATCACATGATAATTAATATACGTTAAACATTTAGGATGAGTGGAAAATTTAGAAAATGTAAATCGTGTAAAAACAAAATCCAGTGTATTCGGAAAGAAACAATCTTTGCGTATGTGCCATCAAACATAACTCTCTTGCAATCTAAAAAGCGCAAGAGGTGGAGCTGACGGAAACGGAAGAAAAAAATAAAATATAAAACTGGATTCGATTTATGGATCTTGTGATTGATAGTCCTTCACTCTACCACAGCACCATTCAACACTTCGAAGGGACTGCATGTTGACTCACCATAAAAACCATACGATTATGAAGTTTCGCACTCGGGTTTTCTGTTACTTGATTGCACCATCACCTGGAAAATTGTGAGTTGTCAAAACGTTGAATGATGCTAAATTAAACATGAAGACACACTGAACTTATCTGCAACTTAATTTAGGCATACAAATAATTTTTGAAAGGCGCATTGAAGTTACATGGTAAAAAGTATGCAACTTGATGATTTTGTTTCGTGTTTGCAACATAAAGTGCAGTATTCTTTGGTTGTTTGTTTTCAAATGTCAAAGACGTACTGCATTGCAATGTTAATGAAACATTGATCACAACTAGAACTTTTTTGACGTCTAGATGCAACTTTTTCGTGCTTTGATGTTTTTCCTGAAACTGAATAGAAACAAAGTGCTTTTTGGAAGATGTTGCGTGTGCTACTTGGGAATGCAGCATGAGCGAGATTGCTGCAACACCGCACGAGGGCGAACTAAGCATGATACAAACGGGCGCGGAACAGACAAAACTCGATTTTCCGGAGGAAAAAGCGCCAGCAGGAAGATCGAGACCGTGAAGAGACGGAGGAACTGTACCGCGCTAATAACGCACGAAAGTTCTATGAGAAGTTGAACCGTTCACGTAAGGGCCACGTGCCACAGCCCGATATGTGTAGGGACATAAACGGGAACCTTCTTACAAACGAGCGTGAGGTGATCCAAAGGTGGCGGCAGAACTACGAAGAGCACCTGAATGGCGATATGGCAGACAACGGTAATGAACCTAGGAGCACGCGTGCAGGACATACGACCTCCGGCTCCGAATTTCCAGGAAATCCAGGAGGAGATCGGCCGGCTGAAAAACAACAAAGACCCTGGAGTTGACCAACTACCAGGAGAGCTGTTTAAACATGGTGGTGAGGCACTGGCTAGAGCGCTGCACTGGGTGATTACCAAGGTTTGGGAGGATGAGGTTCTGCCGCAGGAGTGGATGAAAGTTTCGTGTGTCCCATCTACAAAAAAGGGCGATAAGCTGGATTGTAGCAACTACTGTGAATCACATTGCTGAACGCCGCCTACATGGTACTCTCCCAAATTTTATGCCGCCGACGAACACCAATTGCAAGAGAGTTCGTGGGGCAGTACCAGGCAGGATTTATGGGTGAACGCTCTACCACAGACCAGGTGTTCGCCATACGTCAGGTATTGCAGAAATGCCGCGAATACAACGTGCCCACACATCATCTATTCATCGACTTCAAAGCCGCATATGATACAATCGATCGGGACCAGCTATGGCAGCTAATGCACGAAAACGGATTTCCGGATAAACTGATACGGTTGATCAAGGCGACGATGGATCAGGTGATGTGCGTAGTTCGAGTTTCAGGGGCATTCTCGAGTCCCTTCGAAACGCGTAGAGGGTTACGGCAAGGTGATGGTCTTTTGTGTCTGCTATTCAACATCGCTTTGGAGGGAGCAATACGAAGGGCAGGGTGGTACGATTTTCACGAAGTCCGTCCAGTTATTTGGTTTCGCCGACGACATTGACATCATGGCACGTAACTTTGAGAGGATGGAGGAAGCCTACATCAGACTGAAAAGCGAAGCTAAACGGATTGGACTAGTCATCAACACGTCGAAAACTAAGTACATGATAGGAAGAAGCTCAAGAGAGGTCAATGTGAGTCACCCACCACGAGTTTCTATCGGTGGTGACGAAATCGAGGTGGTTCAAGAACTCGTGTACTTGGGCTCACTGGTGACCGCCGATAACGATACCAGCAAAGAAATTCGGAGGCACATAATCGCACGTACTTTGGACTCCGCCAGACGCTCCGATCGAATAGAGTTCGCCGCCGTACTAAACTGACTATCTACAAAACGCTTATAAGACCGGTAGTTCTCTACGGACACGAGACCTGGACGATGCTCGTGGATGACCAACGCGCACTGGGAGTTTTTGAAAGGAAAGTGTTGCCTACCATCTATGGTGGAGTGCAGATGGCGGACGGTTCGTGGGGGAGGCGAATGAACCATGAGTTGCATCAGCTGTTGGGAGAACCACCCATCGTTCACACCGCGAAAATCGGAGGACTACGGTGGGCCGGGCACGTAGCCAGAATGTCGGACAGTTATCCGGTGAAAATGGTTCTCGACAACGATCCGACCGGAACAAGAAGGCGAGGTGCACAGCGAGCAAGGTGGATCGATCAGGTTGAGTACGATTTGCGGACCCTCCGCAGACTGCGTGGTTGGCGAAGTGCAGCCATGGACCGAGCTGAATGGAGAAGATGTGCAGCACAGGCCACTCCGGCCTTAGTCTGATAATAAATAAATTTAACAATTTTCATGGGTGTTTCTACCTCACGCAACAGTTAAACAATATAGCTAGCTGATGCCATATTAACATTAGAAAAACAATCAATCATATTGATAATATTCACATTTCAAAAAAGTAGTGATATGCCGTTGCCGGAAAACTCATGAGGCAAAGAGCCTTTTAGTCGGCAGCTCTTATGGAACAACGTACCACGCGTCGGCGCATCAGTATTCTGGTATGGACAGTGCGTGGAGACGCGAGTACATTATAGGATAGTTCCACTAGGGCGTTTTGCCTCGCCGAAATGTTAGATGTTGCATCATCAAATTTCAGTTTTTCCTACATTTCTGAATATTATTTTGACACTTTTCCGCCTAACCTACATAATTTCACGTCTAGTTTTATGAAGGCTATCTCAAACATGGTAAATATAAGTGAATACCCGAAAGTCGTTTTGCCCCGGGGGGGGGGCGTTTTGGGGCCTCTTCCCCTACTGAAGAATCCTTCATTACTAAATCATGCCAAATCCTCGTTATGCCTAAATACCTTCACTTCACCTAACAGTTCAAAGTTATGCCAAATGTCCCATAACCTTTATGCGAAATTTCCCAACCCATGATTCTTTAACCAAAAATAATAATCGGGATTTCCAATTTTACTATTTCTGAGGAATGGCTTTCTGGCGTTTGGTCAACTATTTGTCAACTTCAAAGCCACATCTGACAAAAATTTATCGAGGCCAGCTATGGCGGAACAAGGCAAGAACACGAGTTCGCTGATAAACTGGCATGGTAGGTCAAGGCGACGATTGGATTGGATGATGTGCATAGTTCAAGTTTCAAGGGCGCTTTCTAATCCCCATGGAACGCTCAGAAGACGAAATCGGTCTTGCTTTAGGCTCTACACGACACTTCGATCGAATAGATGTCGCCAGAGTGTCGGACAAAATACCCAATGAAAAGGCGAAGTGTGCTGCATGGAAGGTGAATTAATCAGGTGTAAGATGATTTTCGGACCCTTCGTAGACTGCGTGGTTTGCTTGGCGACGTGAAGCTATGGAGGGGAGGTCTTTCGTTTTTTACACGTTACACATATATAAAGTCATTTGTATCAATGAAATCTCACATGGGGGAGGGGTTTCAAAAAAACCTAGAAAAATTGCTTACGTAATAAGTGTAAAATGCGCCAAAGTACAGTCCATGACACAAAGAAGGCAGAGTAATGCCTTGCGTCTGTCTCTGCAGTCCGACAGTGACAAAAGCTTCCTTTGTTGTGTGTTGATAAAGAGCATATTTCCTTTTCAATCGTCAATACGTTCGTGATCTTGAGATTTATACATCGGAACGTATCACAATTTATCGATAAATATGCACTTTACGTCATTTTCGTATTTTTGTTCGGAATATGCAGCTGTAACTTTTTTGATGATGATGTTCTTAAACTAGGGTAAAGTGCCGAATAGTGGACCCCCAACCAATAGTGGACCTCCCATCCATTTTTGCATTATTACAGCACAATGTAAACATTTTGCTATGAAATTCCATCGGGAGAACCTACCTTACAGTCCTATGGTTTGATTACATACATTAGAAATGCTATGGAAAGCAAAATTAGTTGTTTTTTTTTTACAATTCTACAAAAAATAAACACGAGAGTGTCCATTATAGGAATATTTGGGGGGTCCATAATAGGGAAGCAGAACGTTCCGAAACGGAACATAAAAATCAAATGAAGTGTCGACTATAGGGAAGCAATTTCCTATTATGGTCCCCCAGGGGGTCTACTATAGGGCGAATTCGGTCAGACTTTAAAATGTTAATTTCAACGAATATCTTCGTGTATTTAAGTGTTGTATGAATGTATCGTGAAGAGGAGATGCAGAACTTGGTGTTAGATATCAAGCAGAATTAATATGTTGAAAATGTCTACTCCTTATGACAGGAAGAGCAAAATTCCGCTACTAGGGGGTCCACTATTGGACATTTTACCCTAGTTAGATGGATATTTTACTCTAAACCTTTCATCCGGAGTTCTGTATAAAACTTTAGTTAGATGAAAAAAATGTCTGTTGTGTAAATCAGAGTGTAAAATAATCGAAATTTTTTGGTGAAGTGCACCTTCCTTCACTTGTCAGCTCACTTCCAGACACATTCGTAGTCGGCTCTGGACTGTCAATATTCGGTTGAATATTAGTCATTGAATATTTATGCACATTTTACAAATTGATAAATTAACTGAAATCTGAACACGTTTCCAGGGTTGGGAAAAATAAAATTTTCGAAAAATCGAGAATGATCAAACTCACCCGCGATTTTACTTTTAAATTTTCAAGTGATTAAAACTCGCCAGCGATTAAGAATCATTTGAAAATCGTATCTTGATTTGATGCATTTACCGTTACATTTTGAACTCTTTTTCCTCACTAGCATGAAGCTATAACGCCAAATAGAAGATATAACGTTACTGTTGGCAATTATCTATTATTAGTGAAGATTAATGATTGAATGAAAATTCTGTGTTTATTATCGTTTGAGTACAAAATTTGAGAAGTTGTCGCCGGCGACAACTCGCCTACTGTTTTCACGTGAGAAGTTTTCACATGAAAATTGCAATCATGATCGTCTGATAATGATTAAGCACAACACTGCACGTTTCAAATGAGTAAAGCAATTTATCACATAGAATCTGATTTTCATCCGCGAGGCTCTTTTAACGGTATACAACAACATAAACAATGCTAATTATGTTTTTTCTCCACATATGAAGCACACTCATTGACAGTCGAGTGAATGAGTTGGTGGAGCAGTCATCTGACTATGTCATTCTATGTTTTCAATATTCATACGATGTTTATCAAAATTCGGACTGAATTTGCTTCATGAAGATGTATATTTCAAGCTCTGGTTAATATAAACCTAATTGCCAGATGGTAATTTTTGCATTTATTAAACAGGAGTCTGTTGTATTTAAGCTTTCCAAATATATCCTGTACGCTGCAGAACAATTTTGCTGGAAACTCCATTCTAATTTATTAGTAGGAAATATTGATTCATTCGGGACTTTCACCAAACCTTCAATCATAGAATTTCATGTTAGCTTGTTCAATAGGCGAAATAACCTGCCAAGCACGGTTGCTTTCGGTGCCCGCCTACGCAGCAAAATACCAAAACAAACATAAAAGACAGAGCGTATAAATTCTATACCGAAAATACGTTTTTGTCATCTCCGGGTGCGTACCTACACCCATATAAATTTATTGAATGTGATAAATAATCGAACCACATCCGAGGGAACGTACCGACCGGTTTATTTTTTTGTGCGCTGCCTCTAAATGTAGTGACAAGCCGGCAAAATTTCTTTCTCTGCTACTGATGACTTTCCGAAGCTGACTTAACGTGACTTGGGAAACCAGTTTTTCTTTCTTTAAACTTATGTCAATCGATGGGCCATAGATGTTCGGGCATGTGCTTGTGAGGTCCATCTCTCTGCGTTGCGCCGCACCGCGCCAGTTGGTGTCACCCTCGGGTCTCTGGTGTAAAAAGAGCATTTCTTCTCTTTGATCAAGATTTGCCCCGGTCATGTTGTACCAACCGTACGTGACTCAGCAGATTCATTGCAATCTGAAGGTATTCGTGTGCCGTACGTGTGCGGAAAGTGGATTTCCGATTCCCGTGCGTCAATCGATGTGGATGACGAATGACCCGGAACGATTACTCCGATGCAAAGATTTATAGACGATTCAAAATATAACGTCTCCTGATACTTCTTTCCTTGCCATGTGGTTAGCTGCCGTCATTATCTGAAAGCCTGCTGATAAAACATAAAAATATTAATCTCTTTTATTCGACATCGTATAAAACTACTCGCCCAAAGTTTTTATACATGTTCTTCCTGATGGGATGCTGCTGAAAGAGATAAGAAACCGGACGAGTGGAAAAATAACAAACTTCCCTCCCAATGCTGCATCAAGCAAAAGAAAAAATGACCCAACTAAAAAGTGCATTAACAAAAGCCCCTCAGCGAGAACGCTTTCGGATAAGCTGTGGGAGCGATGCGATGACAATCCGTTCGCCCCTCCGAACCCATCGCCTGGGGGTGGCCGAAAGCTTTTCATCCGAGCGACAGAACATGTGCGATGGAAACGGAGAGATCTGCTGAAAATGAAACATAGCAAAATGAGAAATGAGAGTTGAAACTTAAATTAGACTTTCGGAAAAGTTTTCATAGACTGCAACAGCAGCACTAGCCGTATTGAGACGTGCTGCGAAAACGCAAAGGGCCTTTTGGCTCAATCGTCGCGAAAAACATCCCGGAGTGCACTCGTCAGCAGGGGTGCCTCGTTAGGAGTTTGCCATGCAGACGGAGTCGATTTTTTTATTCGCCAATACCGGAGGTAGTTGCGGGAATGGTGGAATTCCATGATTCTCACGTTGCAGTTGAAAACTTTTTGATTAAAAATTCGTACGAACGTTCTCCGGCTTGATACGACTCGCACGATCGCAGCTCATCAAATGCACTGGCTACCACCGCTAAGCGTGATTGCTCGCTGTTTGTCAAGTTCAGTTTTTTATTTGCTAGATAGCCAAGGTTCAATTATCTAAGAAGTGGAAAGTAGAAGGTTTCATTTTTTTGAGGAAACTGGAATAATGCAGTTTGTATTTGTTGAAAAATGTTGAGATCCTTCTTGCGGTAACTAACAAATAGCGTAGCTGTTCTGCTTTTACATTACATCACTCACATGTTCATCCTATCGAAAGCAATTCATGATTTATTGTAGGTAAGTAACTGTTTTTAGTGTTTCGTACTTGACTCGGCTTTCTAAAGTCATCATCTTTATGTTTTCTTAAAAATTTTAAATTAAATTCAGGATGAGCGACGATAAGTGTATCAGTAGAATATTTTGTGAATAACATCGAGAGCCCTGTGCGCCGTAGTTGTCGGCGGTGAGATTGGTTATTTTCAGTCGGTTACGTAGTTGGCAATTGGTGGGTAGGCGTGAGTTTATTTTATACATTTCAAAAAAAACTGCCATACACTCACGGAAATAAGTAGAACGCCAGGCATAATTTATTTTACAAAATGGTCTTGTTTAGGATCAAGAATTCGGTTCCTGCCTGTCAGTTCGAAAACATACGCCATTAATTTGCTTTTGATATTATTTTGGTATTCATTTTTGACAGCGGCGCACAGGTTAATCGAGAGATACATTGGGAAGCGAATCAAAATGCAACGTAAGCAAGGATTCTAAATTGTAACCATTCACTCTTTCTCCTGAATATTGATTGAAATGATTGAGATGTGTTGACTGTTGGTTGATTTTATTAGGAAATTATTCTGAATATCAACCCACATCATGGGATCCGTGCAAAGTGAAAATTCCGAGAAATAGTTCATCAGTAGGAACCAATCCTACTGTTCGGAGTAATCCGTAATCATCATCAATATTCATCAGACGTGCTTGCGAGTTCTCGCTTACAGCAGTTTCATCACCTTCATCAGATGGAGTAGCGCGCGACCGAGTCGTCTCTTGGCAGCCGCTCTGGAAATGGCCAAGTGCGCCCCCTCCGTCGCTCTGTACCTTGATACGACTCGGAAGGCCCTCGGAAGGCGAGCAGTTAACAAGCTTAAATTTGCCTTGCCAGCAGAAAACCATCATCAGTTGGAATTTCGCACAAGTTTGAAGAGTTTTGAAACTTGTAAGCATAGCTGGCAGAAAGGAAAAACACTCCTCGTCTGTAGCTTTTCGAAACTCAAATAGTTTGCCAATTTGTCGGCATGACGGCACAGCTTGCAGAACGATTTTCATATTTATTCAATAAACAGATCCATTATTCATATTCAATTTACCAAACTTAGAGAAGCTTTGATTAAAGTAGGTATACTTCTCTTCGTTCCTGGTAATAATAGAATGAACAAGAGGTCAGCTAGGAGCGATGCATTGGTTTCTACATTTGTTGCAATACCCATGGAATAAACAAAACTGCGAATAATACAATTTCTACATTCTGAGGTGTATCATGCATGGAAGTACCATTCGCATGAGTTTACCTGTCTAGTTGATATAGAAAGCCTGTGTTCGAGAACGGGTTTGGTAAACATCGCCAGTCAGCTTGCTTCTCGACGTCTTCCAGTTGAAAGTGGGAAGACCTTTTAGAACGTGGTTGTATCTATGGCAGCAGTTTGTTTGGTTCATATATGTTTTTCTAAGAAAGCAAACGACGCAGAAGCGCTATGAATCAAAACAGAGCTAAGAGCATCCGTTCGTCCTGACTAAAGATCCAAGACTATTCGCGTCCTGGTGCGTTGCATAATAACCGACCTCGAGAGCAACGGCAGATGATTTCTAATTAATTTCAACTTATCGAACGTGTTCTGTGTTCACATTGGTAATTTTCCGATGGACGCTTTGCGAAATTGTTGAGCTTCAGACGTCGAATGTCGGTGCATGATGGCTTCCACTGCATTGATGGTTTTGATTTTCAGTATTATATGTATTTATTTGGTAGCAATTACAGTTGTGAGTAATTTGTTGATTAATAGTTTCGAAACGGACTCTCCGCACAGCAAAAAATATATTAATATGCGGTAACGGATTTTCGTGAAACGTACATTAAAATCTGACGTAATAAGTTATTTTACGTAATATTTTTCAATATTGACGCTTTATTACATTTCTCGCCGCAACATCCAGCCAAAAACAAATATTTTTCAGTTACGTGTATGCAACGTAAAATTACCTACCAAATAGGTGAATAATGCGAAATCAGTGTAATATTACGTCAACCATAAGTAATATCGCCTCATAAAACATGCTGTACTGTCAACGAAGCAAAACGTCTATCACCAAACAGTTCGATTTTTACTCCGTTCTAAGCGCATCGGGGAAAAAAATGATACAATTGCTTTTCGCTAATCAAATTAGTTCCTTGGTGAAATGTGTGAATAGTGTTTCCGTCCTGGATTTGGAGCTAATCTGTTCATGGGTAAGTTTTGCCTGTGGTTTTATTTGCACCCAGTCGGTTAAATTTTTCATAACATTTAGCAGAACCAGAAAGAGCGAAAAGAGTGCTGGAGCTGCAGACTGCTTCGTTGATACCCATGAGAAATTGACATTGAAGCAAAACTATGCAGGTAAGTTCCGGATCTATGATATTTCCGATCGCCCGACGGGTAACTGTGTGAGTTTTTGCAGATACAAGATTGTGCCTGAATAATCGATCCGGGAAATGATCTGCCTAATCAGAAGTCAAACCATAGTTCCTGCAGAACCAAACAGTCTAACTCTCTAACACTCTCCTGAAACATGCTCACTGGTCTGGTGGTTGCCGAAGCAGGCTGTGGTAGCGTCGAAAATCAAGTTCATGGAGTACTCCGAACGGATTAGAAGTTGGAAAAACGAAAACGCGCAGGTAAAGTTTCTGAATGACTAAAATAACAATCTGAGCCAGTGCAAACAGTGAATAAGTTGTTTAATATTTGTTGCAGGCAAAACCAAATTGGGAAGATCATGCACAATCAAGAACAATCAAATGGACTTAGATTAACAGAAGTAGTGGCGAACCAGTGCTAACATGCAGCGACTTGCAGGAAGAAGAACAAGACCATCACGACCAAATAGCACCACATGCTGTTCCACTCTCATAAAAAATAGGAGGACGTATGTAACGTGATGTTTCACTAACATAATGCAGAATATGAGTCTTATAAACTAGTTGAACGTACCCGATCTTGCTCGGGTTTAAATTATTTTACATTGAAACTGTCAATTGTAAAGTTCATTGCAGCGCCGCACTCTAGATCATTTTTTACGATCGCATTAGGTTTCCTCCCAACTCGGGCTAATATTGTATTTTGACAATTTTTTAACTTTCCCATCAAATTTGCAAACTCATTGTATATATAAACACAGCTGATCCTAAAATTTAAATTCCTAAATACTAAACTTATAATTTTAAATTTAAAATTTGAAATAAAAAAATTAACTATAAAATTGAGAATTAAAAATTTAAAATAAAAAATTAAAATAAAAAATTAAAAATAAAAATTTAAAATTTAAAATTTAAAATTTAAAATTTAAAATTTAAAATTTAAAATTTAAAATTTAAAATTTAAAATTTAAAATTTAAAATTTAAAATTTAAAATTTAAAATTGAAAATTTAAAATTTAAAATTGAAAATTTAAAATTTAAAATTTAAAATTTAAAATTTAAAATTTAAAATTCAAAATTAAAAATTTAAAATTTAAAATTTAAAATTTAAAATTTAAAATTTAAAATTTAAAATTTAAAATTTAAAATTTAAAATTTAAAATTTAAAATTTAAAATTTAAAATTTAAAATTTAAAATTTAAAATTTAAAATTTAAAATTTAAAATTTAAAATTTAAAATTTTAAATTTAAAATTTAAAATTTAAAATTTAAAATTCAAATAAAAAAAATAAAAAATAAAAAAATAAAAATAAGAAATTAAAAATTAAAAATTAATAATTAAAAGTTGAAAACTAAAATTAAAAAAAAATAAATTAAAAATTAAAAAATTAAAATTGAATAGAAATAAAAATTAAAAATTCAAAATAGAAAATCAAAATTCAAAATTTAGAATAAAAAATTAAAAATTAGGAACAAAAAATAAAAAATTTAAAATTAAGAACAAAAACTAAAAAATAAAAAATTAAAAATTCAGGATTTTAAATTTTAAATCAAGGTATAATTTAGCAAATAAAATTTAAATATTTTAAGATTTTTAAGCCATTTGAATTGTTAAGATTTTATATTTTTAGATTTCAAATTTTTTAGATTTGTACGTTTTTAGATCTTTAGATTTTTGGATTTTTAATTTTTAGATATGAAAATGTTTATATTTCTAGATTTTAAGATTTCCAGATAATCAAGATGTTTAGTAGTTAGATCTCAAGATTTTTAGGATTTTTAATTTAAAAATTTCAGATTTTCAGATATATGGATTGCCAGATTTGGAAATTCTTAGGTTTTATTGATTTTTAAATATTTAGATTTTTTAATTTTTTTAATACTGAGATTTTTGGATTTCTTTCGGGGGTGACAATGGGTCTGGGAGGGTGAGAATGGGCCATCGCTCTCACCGGCAGTCCTAAGGTCGTACAGCAAGATTGATCAAAAAGGTCATTCTGAATAAAAACTATAATATAAAACTAAACACATATGTTAATGGTTAATTTTTTATTTTTATATATATTTATTAATGCTTATTTTGAAATTTATTTTTAAAATTTTCAGTCTTCAGTTTTAAATTTTCAAATTTAATTTTTCATTCTCTAATTTTTAATTTTCTATTTGAAATATTTCTTTTTGCCTTTCTCGTACAACAAAGTTGTACCTGAAAGGCTTTCATTTCACTCCCAAAACGTACTTTTTATAGAGCGCTTGTAGACCCATAGTGTTATATACCATTCAATTCAGCTCGACAAACTGAGCAAATGTCTGTCTGTCCGTGTGTGTGTCCGTGTGTGTGTGTGTGCGTATGTGTGTGCACATTGAAACATTAGCCAATTTTTCTAGTACTAAACCTGAATCGATTTTGCTACAACAAGTTGCATTCGATGGGGAATGTTTTCTTCTTGTTCACTATTGAGTTTCATAATGATGGCACTTCTAAAAAAATAGTAAATATTCAAAGTGTTATGAGACATCATTATTTCGTAACAAATAAGCTATCGATTTTCTAGGTTATGTTATACCAAGACACAATTTATTCGAAACTGGAACAATGACAACATAGAATACACAGCTTACACGGAAGAAAAAGATTCACAAAGAAACATAAAAGCCCATTAATGAGTTAAAAAGTAACTATTTTAAGATTTCATGTATACACTGAAAATTCTAGTTTATTTTTTCAAAATGACCTAAGAAACATATTTTCATGAATGAATTTTAATATTGCGATCAACAGACCAATATGATAGCTTTTGATTGCGGTACACAAATTAATTCATGAAAAAAAGGTGACATATGTTCTTTTTAAAAGTTAAGCGTCATTTCTGCCATTTCTTTCCCCTATAAGGCTATCTGACGTTTATCTTCTTTCTCTTGCACGCGCACAGACGGGATAGGGTTTGTTTTCATACGGAAACGCTTCCGAAGCGTTTCCGTATGAAAACAAACCCTATCCATATGCGAAGAAAAGAAGATAAACGTCGAATAGCCTTATCAAACCGATGTGAGCAGTGAGAAGTGAAAAGTGAGACGTGAGAAGTGCGAAGTGAGGAGTGAAAAGTAAGAAGTAAGAAATGAAAAATGAGAAATGAAAAATCACCAGATGATCCGAAATGAAAACAAAAATGTTTTTCCAAATTTAATCTAGACTATCCTTTGAAAAGAGCTGAAATTTTTTTGCTAATATTTTCAAATGGATATAATAGAAAAACGACGCATCCCACAAGAAAGTGTTGTATTGGTGACCATCGCAAAATCAGTCAAAATTTCTAGTGAAAATATCGGAAACAATCCAAATTGAGCCTTACACTGAAAAAAATCAGTTTAAAAATTTTAAAGTCGATTTGCGAAAAAATGCTTTTTTTTATTTAAATGAAATTTTGTCTCAAGATAGGTGATTATGTTCCCTACCAACCGTCCATACATCGCAAGCTGGGCACTCTTAAGGAAAAAAAGTTTTTCTAACAAAAACTTTTCTTGTCGGAATTATTTTCAGTGTATTTTCATCTGAAACTAAACCAATGAAAGCCATCGTTATAGAACCCCAAGCAAATCTATTTTTATGATACATTGTCTAATTTAGTCACTAAATATAGTTTGTTTTTAATTAAGAGTAATATTGGGTTTATATCTTCAAAAAAATATTATATTCCATTATTAGCTTCTTTAGTTGCGACCAGTTACGACCAAAACATTGTACTCTGCCTGCCTTAATAGGAATACTTAATATGAGTATATATGTATACATATGTTAAATCCAACCCTTAAAGACACTGAAAAAATCAATTCCGTCAAGAAAAAGTTTTTGTTAGAAAAACTTTTTTCCCTTAAAAGTGCCCGGCTTGCGATGTATGGACGGTTTGTAGGAATATAATCACCTATCTTGAGACAAAATTTCTTCCAAATCAAAAGAGCGTTTTTGCAAATTGACTTTTATTTTTTAATTGATTTTTTAGTGTAGGGTTTTATTTAGAGTTTTTCAAAAGTTTTATTAGAAAGTTTGAATGATTTTGCGACAGTCACCCATACAACACTTTTTTGTAGGAAGCGTCATTTATCGATTATATCCATTTGAAAAATCAGTAAAAACAAGTTTGACCCTTTTCAAAGATAGTCTGCATCAGATTTGGAAAACCTGAGTATGCACTTTTCTTTTACAGCACCTTTTAAGTATTGACCAATAAATTGACAAAAAGTCAACTTAACAATAAGAACACTTGCAAGTTCCCAAAAGTCCTATTTGGCTTCATGCATTTCTATTACATTTTCGCATAACTTCTCAAAAGGACCTAAGTAACATTTTTTCATGAATTCTCGCTTAACTTTTCAAAAGCACCTAAGTAACATTTTTTCATGAATTAATTTGAACACTGCAAATTGACTTTTATTTTTAAATTGATTTTTTAGTGTAGGGTTTTATTTAGAGTTTTCAAAAGTTTTATTAGAAAGTTTGAATGATTTTGCGACAGTCACCCATACAACACTTTTTTGTAGTATAGTGAACAATAGTTTTCATGTTGTTCTGTTGATTGCAGTACTCAAATTAATTCATTAAAAAAATGTTACTAAGGCCCTTTTGAAAAGTTATGCGAGATTTATAGTACAGCAAAAAGCCATCTAGTAGAAAATCTAGATGGATTATTCTATTGCTGACAAACGTTCATTTCGAACCAAAAACCGCAAGTTGCTGGTTGATTTTTTTGTCATATACTCTGTCTCGCTCAAACCAACAGCGAATAATCTAACGACTACTTTCACGAACACTTTATTGTCAGATTTTCTGGATATGATACACTGCGCGGCGTTTGTAATGTTCTTAATGTTCTTAATGGGTACTTGCACAAAACTTCACGCGGCGAATGACTGTCGAAAGGTACGGCCGCGACAAACGATACACCGCAATGCTATTCATCCATAAGAATCAAGTAAACGGGTGCAGAAAGCGCGGCGGTACCTTTCATGAAAGGTTCGCCGCGTGCAATTTTGAAAATCAGGCAATAAGGACCAGCCACTTTAACCGACCGTGTCCATTTAGCAAGTATGGTGTTGAATATAATCTGTAGATTAAAAAACAGTTTAATAAAGTAAAAAAATCTCAGCAAGTAACCGCACAATATTGAGTAAAACAAATTAAGTGTGTAGCATTTCCACATTCAATGAATAAATTTCGCACCGTGTATACTGACAGCATTAAAGTTTGTGTTGCTTCTTTCGTGCTTTATTGATGATGCTAACCTCTCAAGCAAAGCTCTCCAAAGCTTCAAATGTGGAACACGAAAACTAACACACGCGCTATAGAGACCGAAGCCGATGACTTTATCCGCTCGCATCAACACAGTTGTAAAAATTTCATCGTTGGAAATAAAAATCGCATTCGTACATGCTTTCTCGTGCGCTCGTTACGTTTGCTGCCATCTTTTTCCTGCTTTGGAAGGAAAGAAGATGCGTGTCATTGAGGCTAACTGCTTATTGGGTTGGGTGGTTTGGGTGGAATAATGGTGTAGTTTGGGCATTTGGGTGATTTGAACTTAACGTTCGTTTTCATACACCTCATTATTTCCATATTATGCGGCTTTTTTCCATTGATATTTATGTGAATTGTGTTGTTAATTTTCACAAATGTACTTGTACAATAATTATTACACAAAGGCATGCAAAATCAATGTATGACATACAACTAGTTTTATTGAACTTTAATATTACATTGGTGAAAAAACACTACGTGGGAATCGGCCCTAAAACAATTGTAGACGCGCTGTCTGGACAGTTAATCCATATTGTATTTTATAATGTATTTTTAAAACGTGCCGCTGCGCTAATTATTGTACTATTTACCCACGATCGCATATTTGTAACATATGCATTTTTTCCTTTCTCGTACAACAAAGTTGTACCGAAAGGCTATATGATTGCTCCAAAAAAACTTTTGATAGAAGTCCCGGAGACCCATAGTGTTATATACCGATCTACTCAGCTCGACAAACTGAGGTGATGTCTGTTTTTTTGTGTATGTATGTGTATGTGTACAAATTTTGTAGACACACGTTTTAGAACTTAGAATTATCCGATTTACTCGCAACAAGTTGCATTCGACAGGGAATTGTTTGCTATTGAAAATGGGCCCGATCATTGCTTTTCGGAATTATTGAAAAATCATTGTTTTTTCCCACAGGCCCCCCTTGGAAAAAAAATCAAAAAACAATTGTTTTTGAATGGTGGCAAGGCAAAAATATTAAAAATGTGATCTATTCACCCAAAGAGCTTTTTTGACCTTTTTAAAGTGATTTTTTCAATATATTTTAAATGCACGAGAAAGGCATCATCACTGCTAGGTGGATTAATCTGGGTTTTTATGTACAATATAGAATTTGAACCTGTACGCCAATTGATATTGTATCGGTGGCTTCTTGATATCATTTTCAGCCAGCGGCGGCATCGTGCTTCGGCGTGAACTTATTAATAAAAAGTCTTCAAATTTCTCCGGAAGTTCCTCTGGAAGTTCCCTCAGGAATTCCTTCGGAGGAACTTCTGGAAGATTTCCTGTAGGAACTTGCGGAGGAATTAGTTGAGGAGCTTCCGGAGAAATTCCTGGAGGAACTTTCGGAGAAATCTCTGGAAGAGCTTCCGAAGGAATTCCTGGAGGAACTTCTGGAGGACTTCCTGGAGGAACTTATGGAGGAATTCCTGGAGGAACTTCTTGAGAAACTTCTGGAAGAAATTCCAGAGGAGTTTTTTGAGGAACTTTCGGAAGAAGTCCTGGAAGATCTTCCAGAAGTATTCCCGGATAAACTTCCTGAAGAATTCTTTGAGGATCTTCCGGAAGAATTCCTGGAGAAACTTCTGGAGGAATTTCTTGAGCAACTTCTGAAGGAATTCCTAGAGGAACTTCTGAAGAATTCCTGGAGGAACTTCTAGAGGAATTCCTGGAGAAACTTCTGGAGGAATTCCTGGATAAACTTCTGGAGGAATTCCTGGAGAAACTTCTGGAGGAATTCCTGGAGCAACTTCCGGAGGAATTCCTGGAGGAACTTCAGGAGTAGTTCCTGGAGGAACTTCCGGAGGAATTCCTGGAAGAACTTTTGGAAGAACTCCTGTGGAAATTCCAGAGGAACTTTAGGAGGAAATTCCAGAGGAGTTTTTTGAGGAACTTTCGGAAGAATTCCTGGAAGATCTTCCAGAAGAATTCCTGGATAAACTTCCGGAAGAATTCCTAGAAGATCTTCCGGAGGAATTCCTAGAAGAGCTTCCGGATGAATTCCTGGAGGAAATTCCAGAGGAATTCCTGGAAGAAATTCCAGAAAAATTCCTGGAATTATTTCCACATGAACATCCAGAGGAATTCTTAGATTAACTCTTGGAGGAATTCCTCGAGCAACTTCCGGAGGAATTCCTGGAGGAACTTCTGGAGGAATTCCTGGAGGAACTTCTGGAGGAATTCCTGGAGGTACTTCCGGAGGAATTTCTGGAGGAACTTCTGGAGGAATTTCTGAAGGAACTTCTGGAGGAATTCCTGGAGGAAATTCCAGAAAAATTGTAGGAGGAAATTCCAGAGGAACTTTAGGAGGAAATTCCAGAGCAATTTCTGAAGGCAATTCCGAAAAGTTCTTTGAGGAACTTTCGGAAGAATTCCTGTGAGATCTTCCGGAAGAAATCCTGGACAAAATTCCGGAGGAATTCCTGTAGGAAATTCCAGAGGAATTTCTGGAGGAACTTCTGGAGGAATTCCTGGAGGAACTTCAGGAAGAATTCTTGGGGGAAATTACAGAGCAACTTTTGAGGAATGCCTTGAGCAACTTCTAAAGGAATTCCTAGAAGAACTTCTGAAGAATTCCTGGAGGAACTTCTAGAGAAATTCCGAAAAGTTCTTTGAGGAACTTCAGGAAGAATTCCTGGAAGATCTTTCAGAAGAATTCCTGGATAAACATCACGAGGAATTCTTGTAGGAACTTTCGGAAGAATTCCTGAAGGAACTGGCGGAGGGATTCCTGGAGGAACTTCCGGAGGGATTCCTGGAGGAACTAGAGGAACTTCTGGAGTAATTCCTGGAGGAACTTCCGGAGGAATTCCTGGAGGAACTTCTGGAGGAATTCCTGGGGGAAATTACAGAGGAACTTTTGAGGAATTCCTTGAGCAACTTCTGAAGGAATTCCTAGAGGAACTTCTGAAGAATTCCTGGAGGAACTTCTAGAGGAATTCCGAAAAGTTCTTTGAGGAACTTCCGGAAGAATTCCTGGAAGATCTTTCAGAAGAATTCCTGGATAAACATCACGAGGAATTCTTGTAGGAACTTCCGGAGGAATTCCTGGAGGAACTTCTGGAGGAATTCCTGAAGGAAATTCCAGGAGTATTTATGGAGGAAATTCCAGAAGAATTGAAGGTGGAAATTCCAGAGGAATTTTAGGAGGAAATTCCAGAGGAATTTCTGAAGGCAATTACAAAGGAGTTCTTTGAGAAACTTTCGGAGGAATTCCTGGAAGATCTTCCGGAAGAATTCCTGGTTAACTTCCGGAAGAATTCTTGGAGAAACTTCCGGAGGAATTCTTGGAGGAATTTCCGGAGCAATTCCTAGGAGTACTTAGAATTCCTGTAAGATCTTCCGGAAGAAATCCTGGACAAAATTCCGGAGGAATTCCTGGAGGAAATTCCAGAGAAATTCCTGGAGGAACTTCCGGAGGAATTCCTGGAGGAACTAGAGGAACTTCTGGAGTAATTCCTGGAGGAACTTCCGGAGGAATTCCTGGAGGAACTTCTGGAGGAATTCCTGGGGGAAATTACAGAGGAACTTTTGAAGGAAATTCCAGAGGAGTTTTTTGAGGAACTTTCGGAAGAATTCCTGGAGGAACTTCCGGAAGAATTCCTGGATTAACTTCCGGAAGAATTCTTGGAGGAACTTCCGGAAGAATTCCTAGAGAAACTTCCGGAGGAATTCCTAGAAGAACTTCCGGATGAATTCCTGGAGGAAAATCCAGAGGAATTCCGGGGGGAAATTCCGTCAGAATTCCGGGGGGAAATTCCGTCAGAATTCCGGGGGGAAATTCCAAATGAATTCCTGGAAATTATTCCACATGAACTTCCAGAGGAATTCTTAGAAAAACTTTCGGAGGAATTCCTGGAGGAACTCTCGGAGGAATTCGTAGAGGAACTTCTGGAGGAATTCCAGGAGAAACTTTTCCTGGAGGAATTTATAAGGAACTTCTGACATGAGGCCGCCATGCTGCAGCAGCGCCAAAGTCATGGCGCGCTGAATGAAATTGATCTGTCAGGTCTATTAGTATCCAAAACTATGAAAATCTGACTAAAAATCATAACAAATTAAAATCTCAAACTGTAAGGAGCAACAAAAACTTTTGAAAGCCTAAATCTAAAAACTTTTATAATAAAAGCAGTTTCAAAAAACTAACGTGTCTCGAACATCAATTATTTGTTCACCTGTCATAAGACGAGTTTATGCAATCCCATTGAATTCCACCACTTAATTGTATCTTGACAGATACGTATTTCGACCTCAACAGTAAGGCCGTCTTCAGTGTCTCGTACTTGACTCGACTCGACTAAAAAATAAAATAATGTATTACATTTCTTCAACTACAACTATTTCGGAAGCATGAAAGAAAATTCCCGAACACCCCTCACCCAGCTGCCGAAAGCGAGGTTTCTACGGACTGATTTTTACGTCGTTTTGGTTATTACGTCGAAAATATTACGTCGCAAACCGCATTATTTTGAAGAGAAAATTCCAAGTACGTCACTTTTTTGTAACACAAAACTGATGTAATATCACATACGATTTGCGACGGCGATGATGTGCATCAAATCTGATGTGATATTACACCTTTTTTTTTTGCTGTGCGGTGATAAATATCTTGTTATTGAAAACTATTTTCTCTGTCTTCTTTGAGCATTAAGCGGTTGAGAATTTCATCCAGTGATAGTTCAATTATTTTCTATTAAAACGCAGAACAAAATATGTATGGTTGAATACTTTCGGAGAGACGTTGAATTGAAAAGCAGAAAGATTCCCTTTACTAAATGATTTTAAATTTGTGAACTGTGACTTTTCCCTAGCAGTACAAATCAGACCGATTTTGTTTCTGCAACTCAAATATGTAACCGAATTCAGTTGTATATGAGATGCATAAACAACGGTACCACATGTGTGTTAATACTTTCTCCACGTTTGAATTATTGCAGTGCCAATATTATACAAGAAGACAAGGGCAAATACACGCCTTAACTGATTTTAGTATTAGAATTTTCGAATTTTAACATTTTAGAATTTTAGAATTTAAGAATTTAAGAATTAAGGAATTTTAGAATTTTAGAATTTTAGAATTTTAGAATTTTAGAATTTTAGAATTTTTAGAATTTTAGAATTTAAGAATTTTGAAATTTTAGAATTTTAGAATTTTAGAATTTTAGAAATTTAAAATTTTAGAATTTTAGAATTTTAGAATTTTAGAATTTTAGAATTTTAGAATTTTAGAATTTTAGAATTTTGGAATTTTAGAATTTTAGAATTTTAAAATTTTAGAATTTTAGAATTTTAGAATTTTAGAATTTCAGAATTTTAGAATTTTAGAATTTTAGAATTTTAGAATTTTAGAATTTTAGAATTTTAGAATTTTAGAATTTTAGAATTTTAGAATTTTAGAATTTTAGAATTTTAATTTTAGAATTTTAGAATTTTAGAATTTTAGAATTTTAGAATTTTAGAATTTTAGAATTTTAGAATTTTAGAATTTTAGAATTTTAGAATTTTAGAATTTTAGAATTTTAAAATTTTAAAATTCTAAAATTCTAAAATTTTAGAATTTTAAAATTCTAGAATTCTAGAATTTTAGAATTTTAGAATTTTAGAATTTTAGAATTTTAGAATTTTAGAATTTTAGAATTTTAGAATTTTAGAATTTTAGAATTTTAGAATTTTAGAATTTTAGAATTTTAGAATTTTAGAATTTAGAATTTTAGAATCCAGAATTTTAGAATTTTAGAATTTTAGAATTTTAGAATTTTAGAATTTAGAATCCAGAATTTTGAATTTTAGAATTTTAGAATTTTAGAATTTTAGAATTTTGAATTCAGAACAGAATTTAGAATTTAGAATTTAGAATTTTAGAATTTTAGAATTTAGAATTTTAGAATTTTAGAATTTTAGAATTTTAGAATCAGAACCTTAGAATTTTAGAATTTTAGAATTTTAGAATTTTAGAATTTTAGAATTTAGAATTTTAGAATTTTAGAATTTAGAACCAGAACTTCAGAATTTAGAATTTTAGAATTTTAGAATTTTAGAATTTTAGAATTTTAGAATTTTAGAATTTTAGAATTTAGAATTTAGAATTTTAGAATTTAGAACCTTTAGAATTTTAGAATCCCCAGAATTTTAGAATTTAGAATTTTAGAATTTTAGAATTTTAGAATTTTAGAATTCAGAACCTTTAGAATTTAGAATTTTAGAATTCCAGAATTTTAGAATTTTAGAATTTAGAATTTTAGAATTTTAGAACCTTTAGAATTTTAGAATTTAGAATTTAGAATTTAGAATTTTAGAATTTAGAACTTAGAATTTTAGAATTTTAGAATTTAGAATTTTAGAATTTAGAATTTTAGAATTTTAGAATTTTAGAATTCAGAATTTTAGAATTTTAGAACCTTAGAATTCAGAATTTTAGAATTTTAGAATTTTAGAATTTTAGAATTTTAAATTTAGAATTTTAGAATTTAGAATTTAGAATTTTAGAATTTTAGAATTTTAGAATTTTAGAACCTTAGAATTTTAGAACTCAGAATTTTAGAACCCAGAACTTAGAATTTTAGAATTTTAGAATCAGAATCTTTAGAATTTTAGAACTCAGAATTTTAGAATTTTAGAATTTAGAACCTTAGAATTTAGAATTTTAGAATTTTAGAATTTTAGAATTTTAGAATTTAGAACCCAGAATTTAGAATTTTAGAATTTTAGAATTTAGAATTTTAGAATTTTAGAACCTTAAATTTTAGAATTTTAGAATTTAGAACCTTAGAATTTTAGAACTCAGAATTTTAGAATTTTAGAATTTAGAATTCCAGAATTTTAGAATTTTAGAACTTTTAGAATTTTAGAATTTTAGAATTTTAGAACCTTAGAATTTTAGAATTTTAGAATTTTAGAATTTTAGAATCCAGAATTTTAGAATTTAGAATTTTAGAATCTTAGAACCCAGAATTTTAGAATTTTAGAATTTTAGAATTTTAGAATTTTAGAACCTTTAGAATTTTAGAATTTAGAATTTTAGAATTTTAGAATTAGAATTTTAGAACCTTAGAATTTTAGAATTTAGAATTTAGAATTTTAGAATTTTAGAATTTTGTGAATTTTAGAATTTTAGAATTTTAGAATTTTAGAATCCAGAATTTTAGAATTTTAGAATTTTAGAACCTTAGAATTTGAATTTTAGAATTTTAGAATTTTAGAATTTAGAATTTTAGAATTTTAGAATTTTAGAATTTTAGAATTTAGAATTTTAGAATAAGAATTTTAGAATTCCAGAAAGAATTTTAGAATTTTAGATAGAATTTTAGAATTTTAGAATTTTAGAATTTTAGAATTTAGAACCCAGAATTTTAGAATTTAGAATTAGAATTTTAGAATTTTAGAATTTAGAATTTTAGAATTTTAGAATTTTAGAATTTTAGAATTTTAGAATTTTAGAATTTAGAATTTTAGAATTTTAGAATTTTAGAATTTAGAATTTTAGAATTTTAGAATTTTAGAATTTTAGAATTTTAGAATTTTAGAATTTTAGAATTTTAGAATTTTAGAATTTTAGAATTTTAGAATTTTAGAATTTTAGAATTTAGAATTTTAGAATTTTAGAATTTTAGAATTTTAGAATTTTAGAATTTTAGAATTTTAGAATTTTAGAATTTTAGAATTTTAGAATTTTAGAATTTTAGAATTTTAGAATTTTAGAATTTTAGAATTTTAGAATTTTAGAATTTTAGAATTTAGAATTTTAGAATTTTAGAATTTTAGAATTTTAGAATTTTAGAATTTTAGAATTTTAGAATTTTAGAATTTTAGAATTTTAGAATTTTAGAATTTTAGAATTTTAGAATTTTAGAATTTTAGAATTTTAGAATTTTAGAATTTTAGAATTTTAAAATTTTCGAATTTTAGAATTTTTGAGTTTTAGATTTTTTAAAGATGCCTCTCAGCTTCTGAGAAGTGCAGACGTGTTTCCAATTGCGCGGGAAGTCAAGTTATCTATTTCAGTAATTAAAGTTCGATTCCATCCGTGCTGCGTCGCGCGTTCTAGTGATCCGCGGTATGGCGAAAAAATTCTTTTCGCATTGACTTTTCGAGTTTCCCGGTGAAACCGTCATTCGAAAAGGTCCACGGCTTTTGCCGCATGATTCTCGGCCTGAAGGGAAAAGAAGTGCTGAGCCTGAGACTACAGTGCCACAGAGGTGAACAGTGTGCGTTGATGACCTGGCACTCGCACAATTAATAATGCAAGAACATGATGAGAAGCATGAATTGGAGCACGGAGGGAAGAGATACAAGCTTAGAATTTTAGAATTTTAGAATTTTAGAATTTTAGAATTTTAGAATTTTAGAATTTTAGAATTTTAGAATTTTAGAATTTCAGAATTTTAGAATTTTAGAATTTTAGAATTTTAGAATTTTAGAATTTTAGAATTTTAGAATTTTAGAATTTTAGAATTTTAGAATTTTAGAATTTAGAATTTTAGAATTTTAGAATTTTAGAATTTTAGAATTTTAGAATTTTAGAATTTTAGAATTTTAGAATTTTAGAATTTTAGAATTTTAGAATTTTAGAATTTTAGAATTTTAGAATTTTAGAATTTTAGAATTTAGAATTTTAGAATTTTAGAATTTTAGAATTTTAGAATTTTAGAATTTTAGAATTTTAGAATTTTAGAATTTTAGAATTTTAGAATTTTAGAATTTTAGAATTTAGAATTTTAGAATTTTAGAATTTTAGAATTTTAAATTTTAGAAGTTTAGAATTTTAGAATTTTAGAATTTAAAATTTTAGAATTTTAGAATTTTAGAATTTTAGAATTTTAGAATTTTAGAATTTTAGAATTTTAGAATTTTAGAATTTTAGAATTTTAGAATTTTAGAATTTTAGAATTTTAGAATTTTAGAATTTTAGAATTTTAGAATTTTAGAATTTTAGAAATTTAGAATTTTAGAATTTAGAATTTTGGAATTTTAAAATTTTAGAGTTTTAGAATTTTGGAATTTTAGAATTTTAGAATTTTAGAATTTTAGAATTTTTAGAATTTTGAATTTTTTAGAATTTTTGAATTTTGAATTTTTGATTTTTAATTATTGAATTTTGAATTTTGATTTTGAACCTTGAATTTTTGAATTTTTGAATTTTTTGAGTTTTTGAACTTATGAACTTTTGAAATTTTGAATTTTAGAATTTTGAATTTTAGAATTTTGAATTTTTGAATTTTTGAATTTTGAATTTTGAATTTTTGAATTTTGAATTTTGAACCTTGAATTTTTGAATTTTTGTATTTTATTTTTGAATTTTGAATTATGAATTTTGAATTTTGAATTTTGAATTTTTGAATTTTGAATTTTTGAATTTTGAATTTTTGAATTTTTTTTTAATTTTGAAATTTTGAATTTTAGAATTTTGAATTTTTGAATTTTTTGAATTTTGAATTTTTGAATTTTGAATTTTAATTTTTGAATTTTTGAATTTTTGAATTTTGAATTTTGAATTTTTGAATGTTTGAAATTTGTAATTTTTGAATTTTTGAATTTTTGAATTTTTGATTTTTTGAATTTTCGAATTTTTGAATTGTTGAATTTTTTAATTTTTGAATTTTTGAATTTTTGAATTTTGAATTTTGAATTTGAATTTTGAATTTTTGAACCTTGAATTTTTGAATTTTGAATTTTTGAATTTTTGAATTTTTGAATTTTTGAATTTTTTGAATTTTTGAATTTTGATTTTGAATTTTTGAATTTTGAATTTTTTGAATTTTGAATTTTTGATTTTTTTGAATTTTTGAATTTTGAATTTTTGAATTTTGAATTTTTGAATTTTGAATTTTTGGATTTTGAATTTTTGAATTTTTGAATTTTTGAATTTTGGTTTTGAATTTTTGAATTTTGGAATTTTGAATTTTGAATTTTGAACTTTGAACTTTGAATTTTGAATTTTGAATCCTTGAGATTGAATTTTTGAATTTTGAATTTTTGAATTTTGAATTTTTGAATTTTGAATTTTTGAATTTTGAATTTTGAATTTTGAATTTTGAATTTTTGAATTTTGAATTTTGAATTTTTGAATTTTGAATTTTGAATTTTTGAATTTTGAATTTTTGAACTTTTGAATTTTTGAATTTTGAATTTTGAATTTTTGAATTTTTGAATTTTGAATTTTGAATTTTTGAATTTTGAATTTTGAATCTTTGAATTTTGAATTTTTGAATTTTTGAATTTTTGAATTTTTGAATTTTGAATTTTGAATTTTTGAATTTTGAATTTTGAATTTTGAATTTGAATTTTGAATTTTTGAACCTTTGAACTTTTTGAATTTGAACCTTGAATTTTGAATTTTTGAATTTTGAATTTTGAATTTTGAATTTTGAACCTTTTGAATTTTGAATTTTGAATTTTTGAACCTTGAATTTTTGAATTTTGAATTTTGAATCTTTGAATCCTTGAACCTTTGAATTTTGAACCTTTTGAATTTTGAATTTTTGAACCTTTGAATTTTGAATTTTGAACCTTTGAATTTTGAATTTTGAACCTTGAATTTTGAATTTTTGAATTTTGAATTTTGAATTTTGAATTGAATTTTGAATTTTTGAACCTTTGAATTTTGAATTTTTGAACTTTTGAATCCTTGAATTTTGAACTTTTGAATTTTGAATTTTGAATTTTTGAATTTTGAATTTTTGAATTTTGAATTTTGAACTTTTGAATTTTGAATTTTGAATTTTGAATTTTGAACCTTTGAATTTTGAATTTTGAATTTTGAATTTTTGAATTTTGAATTTTGAATTTTGAATTTTGAACCTTTGAATTTGAATTTTGAATTTTTGAATTTTGAATTTTGAATTTTTGAATTTTGAATTTTTGAATTTTTGAATTTTTGAACTTTGAATTTTGAATTTTTGAATTTTGAATTTTGAATTTTGAATTTTGAACCTTTGAATTTTTGAATTTTTGAATTTTTGAATTTTTGAATTTTTTGAATTTTGAATTTTGAATTTTTGAATTTTTGAATTTTGAATTTTGAATTTTGAATTTTGAATTTTTGAATTTTGAATTTTGAATTTTGAATTTGAATTTGAACCTTGAATTTTGAATTTTGAATTTTGAAAAAAAATTTGAATTTTGAATGAATTTTTGAATTTTGAATTTTGAATTTGAATTTTTGAATTTTGAATTTTTGAACCTTTGAATTTTTTGAATTTTTGAATTTGAATTTTGAATTTTTGAATTTTTGAATTTTGAATTTTGAATTTTGAATTTTTGAAATTTTGAATTTTGAATTTTTGAAATTTTTGAACCTTGAATTTTAAATTTTGAATTTTGAAATTTTTTGAATTTGAATTTTGAATTTTGAATTTTGAATTTTGAATTTTGAATTTTGAATTTTTGAATTTTGAATTTTGAATTTTTGAATTTTTGAATTTTGAATTTTGAATTTTTGAATTTTGAATTTTTAGAATTTTAGAATTTAGAATTTTAGAATTTTTAGAATTTTAGAATTTTTGAAATTTTAGAATTTTTGAATTTTAATTTTTGAATTTTGAAATTTTGAATTTTGAATTTTGAATTTTTGAATTTTTGAATTTTTGAATTTTGAATTTTGAATTTTGAATTTTGAATTTTGAATTTTGAATTTTGAATTTTGAATTTTGAATTTTGAATTTTGAATTTTGAATTTTGAATTTTGAATTTTGAATTTTGAATTTTGAATTTTAGAATTTTAGAATTTTAGAATTTTGAATTTTAGAACCTTTGAATTTTAGAATTTTGAATTTTTGAATTTAGAATTTTGAATTTTTGAATTTTGAATTTTGAATTTTTGAATTTTGAATTTTGAATTTTAATTTTGAATTTTGAATTTTTGAATTTTGAATTCGAATTTT